>NC_073303.1:252168985-252356084 GCF_027595985.1 Sorex araneus
CTTCCTCTTCTTCTTCTTCTTCTTCTTCTTCTTCTTCTTCCTCCTCTTCCTCCTCCTCTTCCTCCTCCTCTTCCTCTTCTTCTTCTTCTTCTTCTTCTTCTTCTTCTTCTTCTTCTTCTTCTTCTTCTCCTCTCTCTCTCTCAGGCATTATGGTTTGCAATAAAGATACTGAAAGGTTATCAGGTATTTTAGATGCAACTTTTTAAATAATTTAACTAAGCGATAAGTTGAGGTTTATGTTAAATTGAGGTATACCTCAATTCATGGGAGGAGTGATGTCTTTAGATATTGGGCCTGTCAGTCTGTACTTTAGTGTATTCATATATAATTTTTCTTTTAAAACTTGGGTTTTGGGGGGTATTTTGTAGTTTTAGCATAGAGACCTTGTAAATGTTTTAGATGTATACCTATTTACTTTTTAAACTTCATTTTGGATGTTAGTAATACTGCCTTCTAAAATTCTGAAATTTCCAATATATAAAAATTATTTTTTTAATATTTGTGTTCTGTTACATTACTACTGTTAGTAACAGTAATAATAGTTTTTTATTATTATGACCTCCAATTATGAAAAATCCTTTGGATTTTTTTCTATTAGAGGTCGAATGTGATTAGAGAAGGTTATATTTTTCCTTTTCTGTTGTGAAAAATTTTTTCATTGCCATTATTGTTCTGGCAATATTATGATATTGAGGAATCATGGGAATAGCCTTACTTTGTTCTTGCTAAAGCATGCAGTGTCTTAGAAGCAATACATCAATCTCCACAACTGACATTTACAACTTACTGGTAGAAGAAGAACACTAGCATTAGTGTAAACTAGAATCTAAAAAGTCTATTAAAATCTTAGCACAGAACATGTGTTAGAATCTTTGCTTATATCTTAAAAAATTATTTTTTTGTAAGAACCCCATATAATAGGAATAGGAACCATTATTCAGAAAAAAAAGAGCAAAATAAGAAGGGCTGAAGTCATAGATGAAAGAGAGGAATGAGTCAGACAATGTGGGGTGTGACATCGTGAGGACAATTTGCCTGTAAGAAAAATGGGGGTTCTTTGGAATATTATAACAGCAAGGATAGAAGCAGTCCTTTTAGGGGACTTTTACAGATATTAAAGAAAAATGCAATCATAGCTTGGAGAAGGGATAAGAGGGGGCCAGACCCAAATGCATTTTATAAAAATGAAGCTAACAAATTATACTGCTATATGAAATGAGTAAGAAAAAGAGAAGGTCATGTGGAGGGACTGGAAGAAGAGGTCTGCCATCAGCGGAGACCTGGAAAGGGGCAGGCAGAGAACATTTTACAAGAAAGAGCAAAAACTTGTCCTTGAATTTTCTAAGTTTGAGAGTTCTATTAAACATCCAAGTGGTAACGTTGAATAGTCAATTCAGTATACAAATTCGGAGTCTTGGATAAAGATGTCAGACTGAGCGTCAAATTATAAAGAATTTTAAAGTCAAAGAATTATAAAGTCAAATTATAAAGTTATTGTTCACAATGGGCTGGAATGATAGCACAACAGTAGGGCATTCGCCTTTCATGTGGCCGACCCGTGTTCGATTCCGATTCCTCTGCCTGTCTTGGAGAGCCCGGCAAGCTACCGACAGTATCTCGCCCACATGGCAGAGCCTGGCAAGTTACCCGTGGCATGTTGGATATGCCAAAAGCAGTAACAAATAAGTCTCACAATGAGAGATGTTCCTGGTGCCCGCTCGAGCAAATCGATGAGCAACGGGATGACAGTGACAGTGACGGTGATTGTTCACAATAACAAATTATTGTGAGCAATATCATAAAAACAAAATAAGATTTAAAAAATCATCATCAAATGAGATTTGTAAAAAAAAAATTAGCAATACAGGGGCTGGAGAGATAGCACAAAGCTTTTGTAGCTTGCCTTACATACAGTTCACTCCAGTTCTATCCCTGGCACCCACCCTACATGGTCCACTAAGCATTACTAGCAGTGATTCCTGAGCACTGCTGGGTGTCATCCCCAAGAAAAGGAATGGCAAAAAAAATGGGAAGAAAAATTATACATCCAGCACCTTAGAATAAAAACCTGGAAGAATGTTATTCAGCAAGAAAGGAGGAACAGTAGTAAAATGCAGTGGGAGATGCATTCGTGAGATATTTATCAAAATAACACATTTAGGAAAAAATAGTACAGTATATAAATCATTACTGAAAACTCTATACCATCATACAAAAAAAAAGGATTTTATTTTGGAAAACTGTTTCCTAAGTTATGGTAAGTTTTACTTTCAGGAACAAAACCATGAAACAATGCAGTCTATCTAATTCATTCTTAAAGACTGGCATGCTGAGCAAGGAATGTTCTGAGTCTCCGTAGGAGCGCCTTCTTTCCACTATCAGGTACCAGCCTTTTGGTGTGATTTCCGCCACCGAGTCATCAACGTGTCCTAGTCCTTTTCCTTTAATTACCCCTTTTACAGCATGTCTTCAATGGATCCTTCCAGCCGCCTTCAATTAATTTAGCTGCAGCAACTCCGTTCTCTTTCTCCGGTTGCTATCAACGTTTGGGTAATCGCTGCTCTCATCCGAGCGTCTTTGTTCATCTTGCTAACCACAGCTCTTCAGCTGCCCAGACGTAGCAGACCCCTGCACTGGGAGGTTTTATAGCAAGAAAGGGACCCAGGAGATCAAATAGTTCAAGACCTAAAGATGCAGAATAATTGACTCTAGATTCGTCCACTCACGGGAGTCACATTGACCCTGACGAGTGGAGCGTGGAGGTGGACCCGCCATGGAAAATTTCTTTCCCAGAGTGTCGCAGAGCTGGTGAGGGATGTTGATGTGGTATCAACAAGAATTTTCTTTCTGTCTTTTTTTTTCCAACGGAGACAGATTAGCATGTTTTACATCAAGGAGAAAGGCCCAGTAGAGAAGCTTAATTACATAGAAGGGGGAGAGAAGGAGAGTGGCTGGGACAGCCATGGAAGAGGGATGTAATATAATGTATCAGCGGGTGCAGGAACTCAGCGACACATGTGAACATGGATGGTGTGAAGATGTCTGCATGGGAACTAAACCTGTGGGACTCTAGTTGCCTCAGTGATAGGGGAACAAAAGTCAGAGACAAAGGCCAAGAGAAGGATGCCGGGCCAGGTGGAGAGATAGGGAAGAGGTTCTAGCTTTCGAGGTGAGAGGAAGGACATGAAAGTCACAGTTCTTTTGAGCCTTATTTTTTATTCAGGACAAAACTATGAGAGGAAAGAAGAGAAATCACCCATAATTATACCTCTTCTGGTGTTTTGCTTTCTTGTGTCAAGCTTCTCATAATTAGTTACCAGATGCAATCCAATATTTCCTATTTTTCTTTTGTTAACCTATATTAAACATTTTCCATAATGTTAACCCTCACATCACCACTTGAACTGTATCATTTTTCAGGTGTAAGTCGTGCAAATCTACCGTAATTTATACAGTTTATCGTCAGACATTAGAGTTACCTAATATAGGTGATTAAAATACATTATGATAAATGTCTTTGAGCCTATTTAAGCATAATTGATGAGTTTAAAATAAAGCTCTCTACTCTTTAATGACCAATTATTAACTATCAGTTATGAAGTTTTGTGCTAATGATTTTTCATGCATTTTATTGGATGGCAGGAAAGGTGACATAAAAGTTGGAAATAATATTAAAACACTATTAAGGTTTTTAAAAATGTTAGGCTCTGTGATTTGTGATACTGTTCATGATGGGATTATCTGCGTATGGCATTCCAACACCACACTCTCCACCAGAGTGCCCCCCTGCCCTCAGCCACATACACCCTCCCGCCCTGCCCCAACCTGTGGTCTACTTGTCAGGTTTTGTTATATTAAAACACTTAAAAAATATATATTTTTTCAGGGCTGGAGTGATAGCACAGCGGGTAGGGCGTTTGCCTTGCTCGCGGATGACCCAGGTTCGATTCCCAGCATCCCGTATGGTCCCCTGAGCACCGCCAGGAGTAATTCCTGAGTGCATGAGCCAGGAGTAACCCCTGAGCATCGCCAGGTGTGACCCAAAAAACCAATATATATATGTATATATGTATATATATATATTCAATCACTGTGAAATACACAGTTACAAAGCGTTCATGACCAGGTTTCAGTCATACCATGTTCCGACACCCATCCCTCAACCAGAATACATTTCCCACCACCAATGTCCCCAGTGTCCCTCTCGCCACCCCACCCCCACTCCCCAGCCTGCCTCTATGGCTGGCAGGCACTTTTCTTCTTTCTCGCTTTCTACTTTTGGGCATTATGGTTTGCAATATAGAAACGGAGGGGCCATCATGTTTGGTCCCTTACCCACTCTCAGCACACACCTCCCATCCAGATCGATCCCTTTAACCGTCCTTGACTTAGTGATCCCTTCTCTATCCCACCTGCCTTCTCCCCCCAGCCCTTGAGGCAGGCTTCCCACTGTGGACCAACACTCCTGGCCCTTGTTTCTACTGTCCTTGGGTATTTATCTCATATTATGTTTAAAATGCTTTTTATAAAAATTAATTTCTAGGTCAGATTCACCAAAAATAAAATTAGCTGTCTTGCTATTATTTTCGCTGGAGAACATTTGCAGCAGGTGTAACTCTGTGTCGGCTGACCCTGATCTACTTGAGCAAACTCCTGACAACCACATGCCCAAAGCCCATACCTGGGGGAACGGCAGGGCCCCCTGTTTGTTCTGCACTGTTTCCCTTATTATATTCCCTTTTTATGTTACTTCACAGTTGCATTTCTCCTTTATCCCTAGGAAAAAAAAAAGATTAAAGAAAGCCCTGAAGTTTCTTCAGCTAAGGCACATCCTAAGAAACAAATAAAAACCAGGGATGTAGCTCCGTGGTAGGACACTTGCTTTGTATGTGTGGGGCCCTCGGTACAATTCCTGGCACCGTCCCCCCGGGGGTGGGGGGTGAATTAAAGCACTTGGCAAAGTGAAAAAAAAAAAGAATCCGAAACCCACATCTTATTTGTTTTGCTTTTGGGTCCCTATCCTGTAGTGCTCAGGGATCTCTCTAGAGAGCTTGGGGGACCAGATGAACCACTGAGGCTAGAACTTGGTCATCTGCATTTAAGGCAAGTACTCAACCCCCGGACTATATTAAAGCACTCTTGCATTGACTTATGACTTTTGCTAAATCTTAATATTTACCCTAAGACAATTCTAGTTGTTTTAGAATTTTATACATAAATAAATGATCATGATTTAGCTTTGAAGCTCTTCATCACATTCTCCTTTGTTGTTTGTTTGTTTTGCTATTTGGGTCACACCCGGTGACGCTCAGGGATTACTCCTGGCTTTGCACTCAGGAATCACTCCTGGCGGTGCTCAAGGGTGCCCATCCTATGGGATGCTGGGAATCGAACCCAGGTTGGCCACGTGCAAGGCAAACGCCCTACCCACTGTGCTTGCTCCAGCCCCCCATTGTCCTTTTTGGGGGGGCTAGACCCAGTGGTGCTCAGGGCCTACTCCTGTCTCTGGACTCAGGGATCACTCCTGGTGGACTCCAGGGACCATGTGGGGTGCAGGGAATTGAACCTGGGTCCGCTGATTGCAAGGCGAATGCCCTCTCCATTGTACTCTCACTCTGGCCCCATGTTTTCCGTCTTTCCAAGAGTTGGCCCCTGTGCAGGATTGAGTGTGTATATTCCTATTACTTTTCTGATTACTTTGTTGAAATTGCTAATTTTAAGCTTTACATTAGTGACAAAATATTCTTGATAGTTTAAACCTAATGTTCTTATTTTTAATAAGTTTACATCTATGCTGAGACATGGTGCACCCATCGATTTGATAAGCTGTGGACAATTTTACTGTGCGTATAATTCAAATGTATTATTTGGGAAGACATTTAGGACCTTTGCAATGATGTGAATTTGTGAGCAGTGATAGAGTTCATCATCTTTTTTTACACGTGTGCACTTATATCTAGAGGTAGAACTAACTCCTGAACTCTTTGGGACATCACTGTAACACTGTCATCCGTTGTTCATCGATTTACTCGAGTGGGTGCCAGTAACGTCTCCATTCGTCCCTGAGATTTTAGCAGCCTCTCTTTACTCGTTTTTTCCAATGATTGGAGACTCTTTTCAGGATCAGGGGAATGAGACCTGTTATTGTTACTGTATTTGGCATATCGAATACGCCACGGGGAGCTTGCCAGGCTCTTCCATGCAGGCAGGATACTCTCGGTAGCTTGCCGGGTTCTCTGAGGGGCATATATGTATATATGTGTGTATATATACATATGCACATATATATATATTTCTCTGATGTGAAATTAATTCATCTAAAACATGTTTAGGGATTGAGGCACGTAGCAAGGAGTTGAGAAATGCTTCTGCCCTTTCTGGGGTAAAGCTACATTACCCCCCCCCCATCTTTTCACTTTATAATGTAGAACTGGGTGCTACCGCCTGGTTTCTGGGGAGACTGCCTCAGTGTCCCAGGGCTGACAGATCTTGAGAGCAGATTGCTCTGGATGCAGCCTCTCAAGAGGTTTCAGGGTTGGAGAGATAGTACAGGGGTTAAGGCACTTACCCCTATCCTAATGACCCATTTTCAAATCTCCATGTGGGCTCCTAAGCCCTCTAGGGGGTGCTGCTGAGCACAAAGCCAGGAATAGCCCCCGGACAATGCAGGGTGGGTCTCCCCCACTCTCTGCCAGTGGAGAGATTCAGGGCAGACCCATCACTCTGTGACATCTGTCTCCCACCGTGGTCTGTGCTTTCATCTAGAGGGGGGAATCAAAACACTAGCCCGATAAGTTCCCCTGGGATAGGAAGGCAAATGGTTCTCAAGTCTCCGTGGTCATCGGCTGCTGACGGCTACCAGCAGTAATGATAATTATTGAATAATGAACTATGACTGGGAGGATGAACAACGAAACCGACTGGGAAGTGACTCAAGAACTCTGAGGTGGAGACTGCGGTGATTGATCAGTAACGTGGGCCATGAGTTGGCTGTCGGTTAGTGGTTCCATGGGTTCATAGCATCATGCTTTTCCCGCCAGCAGCCAATCAGGCGAAACAGTTGTCAGAAGGTTGGCCCCATTATTTTCTATATAGGCAATTCGGGTTCCGGTAGGAAATAAGGATTCCATATGGAAGTCCCACAAATATTTTGCCTGAGTTTACTTCTTATTGACTCCTCCCACCAATGTGGCATTGAAAATAAATGATGAGACTAAATTTTTTTTTATTAACAAAAGGGGGATATTTACAGGTAAGTGAGTGGCTAGGGTGGAGAAATGTTTTGTAAAACATTCTATTTTGAAGGCACGCTTTTTTTTTTCTCTTTCCAAAATCTTGATGAGAATTAATTCCTAGGCCAATAACGTGTCTTTCCTGATAGGGTGAACACTTGACTCTTTGTCAGTGAGGAGAAGGACATAAAGCTTTAACTCAGACCTGTGTACAAGCCCAGATCTGTAAAGATTTGAATATAGGACCCGAGTGAGGCCATTGATACTGGGCCTCATGGCCAAGTGGGGGTCAGACCTATGTCAAATGACGCTGAGAGTTAGTTTTAAGTACTTAGGACTTTCACAAACTCAATTGCCATTTAAAATTTTATTACTGAGATTTCATAGTTCATAATAATATTAAAGTCACTATTTTATGGTTGCAGGGCACTATGCTAATCCCTCCGCTAGTGATTCCAGATCCCTTAATACTATTGTTGTTAAGATGGTTAAAAGCGAATTAATGGTCATGGTCATGCAGTTTACAGCTAGGTCTGCTTTAGAAAGCCCAGCAATGAGTCCGTCTAGGACGTCTGACTTCAGTTCCAATCAATGACTAGAAATCGGAGCCCATTTTCCAGTGGGAGCAGCGCTGAGGTTAAAAAACAAGAATTACTGCGAGGGTCGTAAAAGGATGTAAACACAAGCTGAGTTCTCGGGCCAAGGGAGGGAGCGACCTCACTTCCAGATGAAATGGAAAGCAAGAAAACACAAAACGGATTCAATTATTCTGGGTGTAACTGTGTCAGCTATGTAAATGCATTCACGAGTCACACTGCTGTATGTCAGAGCCCCGGATACCTCCTAGGCTCTGAGAAAGAAATAGAAACATTTCTGAGAATTCTTCCCTGAACCCACTCAGCATTCCATTGCACACTAAGAAAAAAGGGCAGGGTGTGAATTTGAAAAGCAAATTGTTCTCGCCAGGGGCTGGAGTCTGGAGTGTCGGCCTGGTTTCTGAGGAAACATACTTTTTCTGTCTCTTTTATTAAATACCACGCACAATTGAGTGTTGTGGAGTGAGGGCTGGAGCGATAGCACAGTGGATAGGGTGTTTGCCTTGCATGCAACTGACCTGCGTTCGATTCCTCCGTCCCTCTTGGAGAGCCCAGCAAGCTACCGAGAGTATCCGGCCCGCAGGGCAGAGCCTGGCAAGCACCCCGTGGCGTATTGGATATGCCAAAAACAGTAAGAACAAGTCTCACAATGGAGATGTTACTGGTGCCCGCTTGAGCAAATTGATGAGCAATGGGATGACAGTGATACAGTTTGTAGTCACATAACCAAAACCATCCTACAATATAGAACATTTCCATCACTTCCCTCCTGTCTCCTCTCCCCTCCTTTCCGCCCCTCTCTCCTCTTCTCTCTTCCTTTCTTCTCTTTGTAGTACAATGTTCACCCAACATGACTGTCTGCCCACAATCCTAAGATCACAGGTCTTGCAGCTGGGGCCGGAACAAGGCACTTGCCTTGCACACAGCAGACCTGCGTACCACCCCCCAAACCATGTACAGTTCCTCGAGTCCACCAGGGGTGATCCCTGAGCACTGCTGGGTATGCCCCACCCACCAAAGAAAAAAAAAAAAGATCTCATGTTCTACCAGCTAAACTAGCCACGGGGTGTTCCTGCTGAATTTCTGTGACGTTGCCAGGCTCAGAGGACAGTGTATTCAGCTGTGCACGCTGCGTCCCTGTAGAAATTCCATATGGAATTCTATTTAGGAATTCCAGTAGGAATTTCCATGTAATATTTCCAGTAGGAGTTTCTGCATAAGAAATTAGGATTCCATATAGGAAATAGGGATTCCATGTGGAAATTCCATGTATATTTCTGTTATTCTCAGTTCCATTGACTCGTACCACCAATGTGGTGTTAGAAAGAAATTCTTTCCTTGCTTGTTATGGTAAAAGGAAAACATTCTTTCTTTTTATCATTATATAAAATTCACTGCAGGGTTTTAAAAAAGTATAAGTCCTTTAACAGGTTTTGGATTTTTCTTTGTTCAGTTTTTAAAACATAGTGCAAAACTATGAGGATTTTTAATAATAGTATAAAATTTTGTCAAGTGCTTTCTCCACATCTGTCAAGATGGGCAAATGTATGTATGTACATATGCCTCTTTTTAACTCTGTTGACATACTAATAACATTGATTCAATTTCAAATATTGAACAATGCAAGCTAAACTTTGCTCAAGTTACATCTTTCTTTTTGTTTATTACTGCATTCCATTTAATAGCATTTGGCCAAATTTTTATGAGGGAAATTTACATATATATATATATTTCATTTTAAGAAATGGTTTTTAGACTATGGAGACAGCTCACATGAGGGAGCTGAATCGGACCCCAGCATAGCATGGCCCACTTCCCCCAGTACTTCTGGGGGTGGTACTGATACCCAGCCCCCACTGTCAGCAGGAAGCCCAGTCTTTCAGGTTAAACATCGCCAAGAGTGCCCCAGGGCCTCTGAGAAGAGTTCAGAGGAGCCACTATTAAAAAGCAACATAATGTCTGCGTCTTGTATTGCTATCAGGACGATTATGACCTCATAAATGGGCTGAAATTCCTCTCTCCTTCCCCGCTCTTCAGAGAGTTTACCTAAAGCTGGTCGTATTTCCTGGGAAGCTGTAGAGCCTAGATTCTCTGTGAGATTTAAAAAGACAGCAACTGAATGGGAGAAAACATTTGTGCACCACACAACAGGTAAAGGACAAGTAGCCAAGTTATATAAGGCGCTCACAAAGCACCGTAACAGCAGGACCAATAACCTCATCAAAAACTAGGGAGAGAGGAGCGAGAGGAGAGGAAAAGACACATCTCTGGAAGTACATGCATACAGCCAGGAGCATAGGAGCAGTTGTTCATTGTTTATTATCAGGAAAATGCAAATAAAATGGCAAAGTGATACCATCCCATGTCAGGGAGAATGGCACTGATCAGAAAGGTAGGAGACAGTGGGTGCTTTGGTAGAAGAGAAACCCACGTCCACTACTGGTGGGAATATCATTTGGTTCAGTCTCCATGGAAAACAATAGGGAGGCTTTTTCCAAAAGCTGAGAATAGGAGCCAGAGAGTTAGCACCGGGATTAAGTCACTTGCCTTGTTCGCTGCCTGTTTCCGTCTCAGGCACCACAGAGGGTCCCCTGAGCACTGTTAGGCGTGATCCCTCAGCATGGCGAAATGTGGCCCCCAAACGAACAAAAAACAAAAACACCCTCCTGAAAATAGGACATCCTGCTTCTTGGCCTTTTATCCCAAGAACATAAAATCATTAATTCAAAACGAATGTATGCACATGTATGCTCATTGCAGCACTATAACACAATAGCCAGAATGTGGAAACAACCCAAACATCCAGTGACAGTCGAGTGAAGAAGCTGTGGTATAGATACATAACGGAATACTATGCAGATTTAAAAAAAAAGATGTGGGCTGGAGCGATAGTACAGCGGGGAGGGCTTGCACGCCTTGCACGTGGCCGACCCGGGTTCAATTCCCAGCATCCCATAGGGTCCCCTGAGCACCACCAGGAGTAATTCCTGAGTGCAGAGCCAGGAGGAACCCCTGAGCATCACCAGGTGTGACCCAAAGAGCCAAAAAAAAAAAAAAGATGAAATCTTATAGTTGGCTACAACTTGGGTTGAACTGGAGAGCATCATGTTAAGTGATTTCAGTGGGCAACTTCTGTATGATATTCATACGGGGATGAAGTATATGTAGCTGCGGTACATTGTACAGTCGGTCCGCTCTGGGTATTGGCACCGTATTGATCTCAGCTTTCTGGTGCGCGACTTTCTTAAGAGATTCTGCAGGGTTGACAAATACCGGCATTAACACGGGCTTTAAACTTCACAAGTAATTCCAATATTGGTTTAAATCTACCATCTCTCTTTTTTATTTTTAACTATTTGCTATTTCTATTTTCTTTCTTTATAAAAGAGGAAAGGAAGGAGCAGTAGCACAGCAGGTAGGATGTTTGTCTTGCACACGGCCAACCCGGGTTTGATTCCTCCATCCCTCTCGTAGAGCCTGGCAAGCTACTGAGAGTATCCGGCCCGCATGGCAGAGCCTGGCAAGCTCCCCATGGCGTATTCGATATGCCAAAAACAGTCACAAGTCTCACATTGGAGACGTTACTGGTGCCCGCTCGAGCAAATCGATGAACAACGGGATGACAGTGCTACAGTGCTATTTTCTTTCCTTATTTTAGATAGTCAAGATTTTCACTATTTGAAAGTAGAAAATTCCTCTTTGATATGATCTGATAGGTTATTTTTTTGGCTTAGGAAAGTTAATACCATGAGTTTATATGGAAAATTTTTAGCATTCCAAGATCTATATTTATTGAGGTATAATTCATATGCAGTAAAACCACCCACTTTATTTATGTATTTTGGTTTTGGGACCATACCTGGCAGTGCTCGGGACTTACTTCCTGGCTCTGGGGTCAGGGATCATTCCTGGTGACGCCTGGGGGACGATATGCAGTGACAGGATCCAAACTGGGGTCATCTATGTTCAAGGCTACTGTTCTCACCGCTGTGCTATTTCTCCAACCCCAAATCATGCATTTTAAAGCCTATGTGATGAGTTTTAATAAAATTATTTAGTTCTGTGCCCAATACCACAATCCAGTCTTAGAAAAACACCATCATTCACTTCCCCAAATTTCCTTACATCTGTCTTTGGTCAGTGACCGTTGTTTTCCCACCTGAACCTACCCCACCCACCTCAGGGAAAATCTGCATTCTGTATCTCTGGGGTTTGGGTTCCCCCTTTTATATGATTATCAGTGGATTCACAAAATGCATCATCTTGTCATCTGGCTTCTTACAGTCAACATTATGTTTCATTGTTCCATCTACCTCAATTTTCAGTTCTTTTTAGTCAGCAAGGCAGAGAGTCTCTTGCCTGCGTGCCTGACTGTCTTCTCCGGGGCCCCTCAGAAGGGATGGGTTCCAGCTTCCCTCCCCGCCATGAGCAGAGCTCCCGGTGGCCGAAGACCTCCGGAGCCTAGCCATAGCCATGCTCAAGGACCCTCTCTACACATTCGGATGAGCCTCACGCATGAAGGTACCGGCAGAGGAACCCAGGTGTGTGGGACCCAGGGCTGAGACCTCCAAACCTGCTCGGATCGGGACTGGGCCTCTTCCGCCCAGATTTCCCACTTTCCAGTAGCTAGGCGGTCACTCCCAGGGACTGCCCCCGGAGCCCTGTAATCCCATCAACAGCCCACACCCAGAGACTTAAAACCAAGCTCCCAGAAGCGCGTGGCTGCTTCTTGGCCGCGCGACATCTTATAGCCTACTTCTCCCTCTGGGAAAAACTGTCAAGCTACCAAGAGTTTCCTGCCCACATGGGAGAGCCTCGAAAACTCCCCATGGTGTATTCATATGCCAAAACCAGTAACAATGATGGGTCTCATTCCCCTGACCCTGAAAGAGCCTCCAATGCGGCATCGTTGGGAAGGACGAGTAGAGACAGGCTTCTAAAATCTCAGGGATAGGACGAATATAGACGTTACTGAGACTGCTCGAGAAATTAGACGATCAACGGGATGATGATGATGATGATGATGATCTAGTTAGCAAGCAGTGTCTCATCACTAGAGGTTCCAAAGGGCAAGTCCAGATGTGGTATCCTCACTTCTCCCCAACACCCCATCGGTCAGAAGAGGCAAAATACATGCAAGGGAGGCTGGGAAACGTTATTTCTCGGTGTGCCCAGAGAGCAGCAGCTGGATCTGTGAGCCTGGAGGCAGGGTCTGTTCCCACCTCGGGGTTCATCAGGTGGCTGTGCAGATTAGAGCTAACGTAGGGAAACGCCCGAGACAGTCAGTGCCTCGTGGGCCAGGGACGTCCGCGAGTCCGGGGAGTTTTCTCTGCGTCTGCCGCTCATCACCGCTTGCAACACAAGCATGGCATTCTGAAGTCTGTCTCCAGCTGAACAGCTGGCTGGAGAGTTTTCTCGAGCCCCAGCGCCCACACTGGGCCAGCCGAGGAGGCAGATGCCACCGGCGAGTCTGTGCGGCCCAGCCGCACGCTTTGTTGAACCCAGTTCCCTGGGTGGGATGAGTCTTATGAGCAGGTGTTCTGGCTAATGAGGTGATTAATACTCCTCAAATTGGAGAGCCATTTCCCCAGCGACACTTCCCGCTTGGCTCCAACAGGAAACAGATCTTCCTCGGGTAGTTTGGAGAGACAGATGACGGCGCTCATCTGTCGGCCAGCCTCTCTGGTCCAGACTCCGGCCCACAGGACCCGGAGTCTGACCCCCCACATCTGGCCGCATCGCCATCTCAGGGCCTCAGGTTAGGGGCCCGGGAGCTTCCCACGTCATCTGGCCTCCTTTCAAGTAGGGCAGAGTCAACCCAGGGGCACTCTTCCGGGGAATTCTGATCGGCAGGCGCTCTCAAGGTCAAAGCCATTTTCCCTGCTGAGAGCCCTCCAAGCTCCTCATGCAAAATGGCCAACCTGTGTTCAAGGGCAAAGCAGGCAGCGGAGCACCTTCTCTTCTCAAACTGGCTCTTACACCACAAAAATCTTGCCCCCCCTGACTCTTTTATCTCCCACATTTCCCAAGCGCGCCCTCTCCTGCAGAGATCATTCTATCCCCGCCACCGTGCCTTTGCAGTGGCAGAGGCAGAAACCCAGAAAGGGTTTAGTTAGCAAGGCAGAGAGCCTGGGTGTCTTCCCCGGGGGACCCTCGGAGGGGATGTCCAGTCCACGGATGTCCCTGGCCCACGAGGCACTGACTGTCTCGGGCGTTTCCCTACATTAGCTCTAATCTGCACAGCCACCAGATGAACCCCGCGGTGGGAACAGACCCTGCCTCCAGGCTCACAGATCCAGCTGCTGTTCTCTGGGCACACCGAGAAATAACGTTTCCCAGCCTCCCTTGCATGTATTTTGCCTCTTCTGACTGATGGGGTGTTTGGGAGAAGTGAAGACACCACTTCCGGACTTGCTCTTTGGAACCTCTAGTGATGAAACCCTGCTTGCTAACTAGATCATCATCATCCTCATCATCATCCTCATCATCCTCATCATCCTCATCAAAACCCCTCAATGCAGAAACCCGCTTTCCCTCCCACGAATCTTAATGCATTTCAGTCCCTTCCAGAGGTCAAACAGAATCCCCCCCACCCCTGCCAGTCCAACTGCAGTGATTTCTTCCTCTTCAGAAGTCTGACCCGCCTAAGCATTTCATTCTGTGCCATTGCGTTTCTCTTCTTTCATCTGTCTTAGTCTTGTCTTCCTAACTGGGTTATTGGCAGCTACGGGGGCAGTGTCTTCTCCTGAGATAGATTCAATTCTCAATAAAGAGCGGTCCCTTTGCGAAGTAAAGCTGGTTGTCACTTACACTTCTGAAACCTGGGTCAGATATAGTACATCGCATCCGCTTGGGCCAGCCGGGTGTAAAGGGGTCCGACTCATTCCCATCCCTCACATATTCCAGCTTACAGCCACAGAGGGATTGGATACTTTCTTCTGGATCTAGTTGGGAAGACACTAGGGAAGAGACCAAAACGTTCACTTCAGTCACATTCTTTTTATTCTCTCTCTTTTTTGTTTGTTTGCTTTTTGGGGTCACACTCGGCGATGCTCAGAGGTTACTCGTGGTTCTGCACTCAGGAATTGCTCCTGGTGGTGCTCAGGGGACCCTGTGGGATGCTGGGAATCGAATCCACGCTGGCCGTGTGCAAGGCAAATACCCTACCTGCTGTGCTACCACTCCAGCCCTTCAGTCATGTTCTTCGTGAGAAAACCAGGCCCTTGGAGGATCATGATCCTATACTAATATTCTAAACCTCCGTCACATTGTTGGAGCATCAGACCAAGTCATGTCACCCACCATACTGGGTCTGACCTCTCGAAGTTTCTCTTGCTGTATCTTCTTCAGACTAGGTAATATATTTGACATGCACTTATTCACTCACCAAATACTCACCTAACCAAAGTAGAGCCTGTCCTGCGGGGAAGTTCAACACATCAGCTAGCAGCAAACCTTTCTGGTCTGTTTTTCACAGGAGAGAGAGAAAGAAGGACTTGAATTAAAAAAACATAACTTTTGGGGGGTCCTACTGAAGCACTGATCTTTCATCACGTCTTCCCCTGAACCCCGATCTCCTACAGTTCACCTCTGTGAGCCATTCTCTCTCCTGGATGAGTTTCATAGGAGTCAGAGTCCCAGCGTCAAGTTCGGGTTCTGTGGTCACCCCTCCTTTCCCTGTGCCCCTACTCTCCAGAGATCTGCCTTGGTGTCTCAGTCAGGTCGTGTGTATATCGAGTTCAGCGTCACCCGGTGGAAACTGATAGCACAACTTAAATGATCAATCACTGAAGACGGTTCAGGAAAGGAACTGGTTGGAAAGGTGTCGGGGTTAAGGGATTGCTGAGTCATGGGGGTGCCAGGGACTGCCCAAGATGTCACTTCAGGAGAAAGCCCCTTCTACTCCTTCCTGCCCACTGAAGGCCAGGGGAGAGAGAGATGAAGCTGGAAGGAGTGAACTGTGACCTTCTGTACGGATAGACAGGAACTCCAAACTCCAGTGTGAAGGGCTTCCTACCTCTTCTCCAGCTCTAGACTGTTCTGCTGGTTCCCAGGTGGCCAGACCCAACAAAGTCCTTAGACATCAGTGTCCCGGGGAACAGAAATGGGCCATCGGGACCATCTGTGGAAGAATGACCAACATACGGGATGCATTCCAATAAACAGGCAGCAGACGTATCGGAATGAGGGAGAATCATTTAGCTTGCAAGGAAGCCTCCTAAAGATTCTGGGGGTATCTCCAATGTAAGTTAGCCTCCTCATGTAAGTTAGTCACATTCACTTAAGAAGCCAACAGAAAAGTAGCCCTGTAGCCCTTTTGCTCATCGATTTGCTCGATTGGGCACCAGGAATGTCTCCATTGTGACACTTGTGACTGTTTTTGGCATATGAATACGCCACGGGGAGCTTGCCAGGCTCTGCCATGAGGGCGGGATACTCTCGGTAGCTTGCCGGGCTCTCCGAGTGGGGCGGAGGAATTGAACCCGGGTGGGCCGCGTGCAAGGCAAACACCCTACCTGCTATGCTATCGCTCCAGTCCAATAAAAAGGGGGGAAAAAGTCCAAACACTGCCTGGGCGGGCCTTTGTGGAATCCCCAAATCACACCACTTGGATATAAAAAGTCCCTCCCAGCACCTCGACAACCTGGGAACTGACCCGACTTCTCTGGAGAGGGCAGTTTTCCGTTACCATCCTCCGTGCTGACGCTCTCTGCAGATGCCCTGGCTTCAGCGAAGTCGGGGGATGGATGGAGCCCCCCTTCCCCCCGGGCAGGCACTAGGGAGGCTGCCGTCCTGGCCCTGCCCCCTCGCTGGTTAACCTTGGACACTAGACCTCTTCCCTGCTCTGAGACCCTTGATTCCACGTTCTTAAACACAGAGTTGAATTACACTGAAGCTTCCGAGAGGGGGTCAGGTGTATCACTGACTGTGGGGGTCAGGACACCGTTTCTACCAGTTTCGTTTTCTCAGGACTGACTTGTCCACGTCTTACATCTGTTCTTCTGAGATGCAGATTCTTCAGTAGAGGTAAATGGGAGAAAAGGGTCAATCTTTCCCACCGGGAAACATGTAGCCCTCGTCATCCTAGAATGTCCTCGCAGCAGGGCTGGGTTGGATGATTTCTAAGGCTGCCCCCACCCAGAAGCTCCGGGGCTTTGCGCAGTGCCCTGGGTACCTTCCTTTCACCCTTTCCTTGGGGGGGCGAGAAGCCCCTGCACCTTGTTCTCAGGGAACGACAAGCCTGAAGCCGGCCATGAAATAAGTCACTGTTACAGGGACCCTCCGGAAATGCAAATGGAAAACGCAGAAGGCACTTGCAAACACAGAATGCAAACACACTCCCCGCCAGCCTACCCCATGCTGTGCTCAAAGCAGGGACCCAAGCCCCACCAGGAGGGGTTGCAAAACAAGTGCTAGCTAGTGTGTTTGGGATGGGGGGCGGGGGGTGGGGTGGGGGCATACAAAGGAAAAACCTACTCTTTCCAACTTCAGACGGGCTGAGATGCTTGTGTGCCCTTGGGCCACTGCCCAGATCTCTACTCTCATCTGCCTCAGTCCTGGTACTAAATTGGTTCAAGGTTTGGAGGAGAGCTCAAGAGGAAAGGATGTTTAGAGTGCTTAAACGCTGAAGTCACCCGGAGGACCCGCGCATGGAGCCCTTCTGACCACCAGAGGGCGACTGTAATAGCCTCTCCAGAGAAAGAGGGACTGGCCCACCAAGGTGCGCTTGTGTGTGGGAGGTGTGTATATACACACACGTACACACACAGAGTTGGGTGCCTGCAGCAAAACATGTTGAAACTCTGCTCTAAGTGCTAGAAAATAAAACCTGCACCCAGCTCCCAGCTCTGCCGTAAACTCACAGAACGTGGCTGCATAGTTGAACACTGACTTGGAGGAAAATGAGGGAGAAAGATCTAGAAGGACAGTGATATGAGAGAAGAGGGCCTCTGGGAGCAGACTCGTGGGATGGTGTGTGTGTGTGTGTGTGTGTGTGTGTGTGTGTGTGTGTGTGTGTGCGCACGCATGCATGAATGGCACATATATGTATCTGACTAAGGATGGGCATTTATGCTCTCAAGATACGAGTCTAAGGGCTTATGCGCATACATGTGTGTGTATGGTGTGGTGTGCGCATATACATGAAGTGTGTATGTGCAGGGCTCAATCAGACTTCCCCACTGCGAGCAGACCTCAAGGAAGTCCGGGTCATCCTTCCCCCCCAGTTCCTGCCCTCTCCTTCCAAACAAACAAACAAACGAACGAACAAACAAACAAACAAACAAACAAAATCAGTCGTCCAAGTATTTATGGAGCCGCTCACAGGATTGAGCAGGGGCACTGGGGGAAGGCAGGCACGGGGCAGGACAGATGGAGGCTGAGCATGCCAGTGACCCTGGGAGAAACACTTCTTCCTCGTCGTAGTCTTTGGTGCCCCAGTCCTTGCTGGACGGGGGCCCCAGCCCGAAGAAACCAAAGCTCAGAGGGGATGGGACTGGCCCAGCAGACAAAGCAGCGGCTCAAGAACCAGGACCACGGGGCCAGTTGTCAACCCGGAGGGCCATTTTGCTAACACCACGACTGTTAGCAGCATCCTGGGCCATGGGTCCCAACAAAGCCGGGCCCGCCTCTGGCCAGCAACCCGAATACCAGGGAAGACCTCGTGTTTGCTGGGGCAGAGGCGCGCTTGAGCGTCCTGCAGCAGGTCCTTGCTAGAGTGGCCAGAAGGAGGTCGCGGCTTTGCAGATCAGGCAGGGATGCAGCTGGGCCCTGCTGCAGTGTAAAAACTGGGTGTCTCCGTGGCATGGTTTGGGGGTCCACGGGGCAGCCAGCCGTGTGACCTCAGGCAAGTGACCTCTCTTCTCTGGACTTTCTTTTTTCAATTTTTAAAAAAATCTATAAAGTGAGCATGGTCCCAGGCCTGTCCCCTTGCAGAACTGTGCAGGGACGCAGGGACGGGAAGAGAGGAGATGAGCAGAGGCCCCAGCCGGGTGCCGGCACCCAGGAAAGGTACCAGCATCCCCACGGGCCCGGGGCGTCGGGTCGTGACGGCGCCTGAGTTCTGGGCGCAGCAGGCCGGGCCCCGAAAGGCAAGCTTCCCGAGGTTCCCTCCCCTCTGCCTCCGCGCTCTGCGCCCTCCCTCCCTCCCTCCGACTCTCCGTCGCTCCAGCAAAGTTCCCAACTTAGTCGACACGACTCGCGGCTCAGCCAATGGGAGGCGGAGCTGCCGTGTGTGTGTCTGTGTGTGCGTGCGTGCGTGTGTGTGTGTGTGTGTGCGCGCGCGTGTGTGTTTTTCCTTTTTTTTTTTTTTTTTTTTGTGGGGGTGCTGGTGCCGGTGCTGGTGAGCCGGCAGGGGGTGGGCCCCGCGTCTCCGGTGTCGGCCCCGCTCGGTGAATGGAGAGAGCCCGCGCCGGCCCGCTGCCCCCGCCGCGCTCCCGCGCGCCGTCGCCAGCCGGACCTCCCCGGGCGCCGGGCCCCACCGCGCGCGCCCCAGCTGCCCGCCGCGGGCGCCGGCCGGCCGGGCCAGGGGGCGCTCGGCACCTGGGCACCCCGAGCCCCGCCGATGGAGCTGCCGCCGCCGTCGCCGCCGCCGCCCGGCGCGCCCCGCGCCGCCCGCGCCCCGAGCGCCTGAGCGCGCCGCCCGCCGCCGCGCCTCCTCCCGCCGCCGCCGGTCCGCGCCGGCGACTCGGACGCCCACCCCGCGGGCCGCCCCTGCCCCTGCCCCTGCCCCCCGCGCTCCTCCCGGGCCCCGCCGAGCCCGCCGGCGCCGCGCGCGGGCCCCCGCGCACCATGGGCCCCGGGCGCCCCGGGGCCGGAGCCGCGCTGCGCGCCCGCCTGGCGCTGGCCTTGGCGCTGGCGAGCGTCCTGAGCGGGCCCCCCGCCGCCGCCTGCCCCACCAAGTGTACCTGCTCCGCCGCCAGCGTGGACTGCCACGGGCTGGGCCTCCGGGCGGTGCCTCGGGGCATCCCCCGCAACGCCGAGCGCCTGTGAGTACCACCCCCGCGCGCGCCCCCCCCCCCACTCCTCGCCTCTCTCGCTCGCTCGCTCTGTGCCCGCCCGGGCCACCCACCTGGGTGCCCCCCTCTCTCCAAGACGCCACCGCCTGCAGCTTCTTCGCCTCCGTTCCATCAGTCGCCCCGGAGTTGGTGGTAGTGGTGGGGGAAGCAGGCTGGGGGGGGTCTGGTCTTGGGTAGGTCGGCGTGTGGGGGGAGGTCCAGACGCCCCCAGCCCGCTCCCTGGGATGCAGAGAGCGCATCGCCTCTCAGGGCTCAGGGTTCCGAACGCAGGGCCCGCTGACAGCTTCCAAGGGGCAGGCTGGCAGGAGGCGGCAGGAGAGAAGGCTGCAGCCGGGAGAGGCCTGAAGGGTCCCGGGGAAGGGTCCGAGCGGCTCCTTTACAGGGGGTGGCGGGGGGCGGTGGGGGGGGGAAGCAAGGAAGCCCAGGAATGGTGATGGGGCGTCAGGGCGGGGGAGCGGAGAGAGCGGGCTGGAGACTGTCACCACCGGGGCCGTCTGCGCCCTCGCTGCCCGTGCAGGAAAAGTTGAGAGTGTGTCCGAAGGTCTAACTTCTGGAGGAACCCAGCGGCGTCCCAGTGGGTGCCTGCACTAAATAAATAAAATAAAATAAAAATGAAAAAATAAAAACCCATAAAACCGTGCCTGGAGCGCAACCTCCGGGATGATGCCAAGTTGCAGCCAGGGTGAAAAAAAATTTTTTTTTTTAATGGCGTGGTTATAAATGCCTCCCCCCCCCCACCACCACCACCAAAGGTCCAGAGAATGGAAACGCTGACAGCCCTTTCAATGAGACTGAGGGCTATAATCTTACAAACCGCACTCAGCCTGGGGACCTGGGGCTTGGCAGCAGGAGGAGAGGCGCTCGGAGAGTGGGGTGGATTGACACTCGTTTTAACCCCAATTGTGCAACCAAATATTTACTTTTCATATGTCAACGTTTTTGGAAACATTCATCATTTTGATCCTCGGACCAGATTCAAAACTTGGACTCTGGGGTGGGCGCTTCCTGACCTATCGTTGGTGGTGGTGGTGGGTGTGTGTGTGTGGGGGGGGGGAGTTGGGAGGGGAGAGGAGGAGGAGGGGGTTTGCTCCAGCCTGGAAACACAGCCCAGAGAGGGCGAGGGTTCGCTCTGGTGTGTAGGCTTCCCGTCCTAACACCCCCCACACCCACCCATGTAGTCGCAGAGTGGGTGCCCGCGTCTTGGATCCGTGCCCTCGGTTTGGGGCCAGAACAGACGAGAGGAACTGTCCAGAAGTGGCTTAGTCCACTTAATCACCTGTAAAAAACCCTTTCTTATTCCTCAGGTGTTTCTCCGACTAAATCATTCTCCCTTTTCCCTTCTGGAATTTGGCTTTGGCTCCTGAAACATGTTTTGTGGGTTCCCCCCCCCCCAAGTGCAGCGCTTACTCTGTGGAATCAAACTCTGTTGTTCCCCAGGGTTCGAGCCGAACCTCACGTTGCCAACTGAGAAAGGGGGAAATGACCGGCTGCAGGGTCCGTGGCACTAGGCGGGGTGGACACCAGATTGCTACGGCTGAATCCAGACGCTGTTTTCCACTCTCCCAGCGGACAGCTGGTGCGGCGGTATCTTTCGGAGGCCGACGTTCCGTCTTCTCCTCACACCCTGTTTTGGCTTTGACGACTGGGTCAGGTGTTGCGTTCTGGCATTCCCTGGGTCATGGCACCGAGTCTCTCCCAACTGTCTTCCTAGTTCCTCGGGGGATGCCTGTTGGTCACCGGACAGCGAAATCACCTTGTCGTTTGTTCAAGGTCAGGTTTGCTGGCTAAGCATTTGGACCGGAGCTTCCTGGCGCACACCCTCTCTGGCTCCACCAGGCATCCTTGGAATAAGGGTCAGTTTGGGCCACAGTCTCTGAACAGATGGCCCCGGGAAGGGTCTAGCAGAGCTCGGGCCTCCCCGCAGACTGCTTTGGCTGCTAGTGTGCAGACACGTGGCGCGAACGTGGGCTTTGCTCTCTCCGCTGTGAGGTCTGGAACCCCCCCACACCCCGCACCCCCGCCTCCCATCTTCAAAATCATCCTGCTTGTTTGGCAGACGAGGAAGAGTGGAGCTTGGCTGTTCCTGGCATGGAGAAAGTCTTCTAGCCCCGCTGCCAGCTGGCCACCTGGCCACCACCTCCTCACGGAGACCTGGGCAGCTTGGGACTGCCCATCTCTTCTCGCACGGGGCAAACAGTGGACAGTGGCTCTCTGGGTACTGCCACGGGCTCCGCTGTAGTCACGGGAATGGGCAGAATCGGAAATCCTTCAGAATGAGAATCTCATTCACCTTAGTTTTGCTCATTGGTGCTTACTTCCATTGGCCCTGGGGGTGGGGGGGGGTGGTGACGGCCAGCTCCTTTTGCCCGTCTCTCTCCTCTCCAGGAAAGAGGGGACACGCCGGGTGAGGGCGAGTGAAGGGTGAAGGCAGCCCCCTCGATGCTTTTTTTTCCCACCCACACCCCGATCTTGCTATCTTGGTTCACTCCCATGGAACGTCTCCATCTCCCAAACTCTTGGGGACTATCTGGCATTTCTGAGATATTCCAAGCATTTCTTTCGGGAGGAATTTCTCCTTTATTCCTCCCTTCATTCATTCAACAAACATGACCGAAGCCCCTCCTGCATTCCAGTGACTGTATATAAAACCACTGCGTCTACACGAGAAAGCCAGTGATTTCAGCTGAAAGAATGTAAGCAAAGGATGGGAAGACGCTTCGGCGTGGAGCCCGCCTCTCCTTCCAAGGGTGCCTGTTTCCTGGTCCAGGGTTTTCTGCACTGCCGTTTTCTTGAGACCCTCTGCGAGTCCGGTTTCCTGATACCGAGTCTTTCAAGTTGTGTTTTTGTAATCAAGTAGCAGCTTTTTCCCCATTTTCCCCCTCTTTATTCCTGCTACCCCACCTTCCAAAGGGGGGGGGGGAGGTGTGTGTGTGTGTGTATCGCATGAGCATCTTCTCCAGTGTGTGTGTGTGTGTGTGTGTGTGTGTGTGTGTGTGTGTGTGTGTGTGTGTGTATTGCATGAGCATCTTCTCTGGTGTGTGTGTGTGTGTGTGTGTGTGTGTGTGTGTGTATCGCATGAGCATCTTCTCCGGTGTGTGTGTGTGTGTGTGTGTGTGTGTGTGTGTTTTCTCTGAGCATTTTTGGCTTCAGAGCCCTCATCTCATGGAATTACATTAAGAACTTCGCACGGAGGTGTTTTGGGGACCGGTTGAACTTTTGCTTCAGGCCTGGAACGGGGCCTTTGAAATTAAGTTCACCCTAAAGCTGGTATCAGAGCTTGGGGGGTGGGGTGGGGGTGGGTCTGGGTTCCAGCTTCTTCCTTATACTGTCGGCGCATCCAGAGAAGAGAAACGCTGTCATGTCCAAACTGCCCAGTCTCTCTCCCCTCCGTGAGGAGGTGACCCCCCCCCCAAGGAAGCAAAATAAACGCCGAGGCGCAGGGACTCGGTATAATTTATGATCGGAGCAGCAGAGATAGAGGACGAGAGGAGAGGAAGTGAATGGTGGTGTCTGAAATAAAACATTTACCACGGGGCCCAGAGTAAACAGATGTCGCGTTTACCCTTCTGCGCACAAAAGGAGCCCACAGCTGTAATGCCTCCCTAACCACGGTCTTGGCCTGGGGAAGGAGACAGATGAAAATGAGCTCTCACGTGGGGGCCTCTACCCGCCCCCCCATCCCGCCGCCTCCGGGCAGGACGAGACCCACTTCTCTCTCACCCATGGCGACGGGCTGGCCTCCACCGCAGAGGCCGGGCAAGGGTGGACATCATTTGGGGTTTTTTTTTTTTTTTTTGCTTGGCTCCAGAACTTGCTGGAGACTGCTGTATTTAAATAAACATTTCCTGTTTGCGAGGGAAAACGGGCGAAGGGCTGAAACGTGAGAATGTGGTAACTTAATTTTCTCCGTCACTCCAGATGACGGCAGGCTTCGCCGGTGGTGGGGTCCAATAAAAACCAACCCCGTGTCACAGGCTTTCCCTCGCTTGACCACAGAGGCCCAGAGGTCAAGTCGGAAACGTTCCAAGGCCCTCCGGAGCGGAGGCCGGTGTCCTGGTGCTCCCGGCCCTCAGGGGCCAGCCCGTGAGTCATTAGGCCGCTGGGGCTCACTCTGGGGGTGCTGCCCCCTGGGGGGAACTCAGTGTCCTCCTGGAAGCCTTTGGGGCAGGATGTGGATGGCTAAGCACACCCCCCACCCCCCATCCCTGGGGTACCCACCAACCTGACTTCTCTTGACCTCATTTTCCTGCAAGTAGAGCTCTAACTCTTTGAGTAGTTTCCTGGCCTGCCCTGCAGTTCACTGGAGAACTGTTAAGATCCCCTGTGCCTAGGAAAGTGCCAACATATAGTCAGTCCTCAGCAAGTGTGTGTGGACTGAAGGAACGAGTCTCAAAAATGCAAGTCTGGGGCTGGAGTGATAGCACAGCAGTTAGGGCGTTTGTCTTGCATGTGGCCGACTTGGGTTCGATTCCCAGCATCCCATAGGGCCCCCTGAGCACTTCCAGGAGTAATTGCTGAGTGCATGAGCCAGGAGTGACCCCTGTGCATCGCCAGGTATGACCCAAAAAGCAAAATAATAATAATAATAATAATAAAGCAAGTCTCTTATTAGGTTTTTTTTTTTCTTTTTTGGGTCACACTCGGCAATGCTCAGGGGTTCCTCCTGGCTCTGCACACGGGAATTACTCCTGGCGGTGCTCGGGGGACCCTATGGGATGCTGGGAATCGAACCCATGTGGGCCGAGTGCAAGGCAAACACCCTCCCCCGCTGTACTGTCGCTCAGGCCCCCTCTCATTAGTTCTTAAAAAGCGAAATATGGACAACTCCGGATTCTCGGTTTTACACAGGGCTCAAGGCTACTTTCCGGAAGCTTCTGCCAGGAGTTACTAAGGGTTTCTCAATCGTGGACTGAAATGATTACCTGAGTCCTCATCAGGACTCCTAACGAGTGAGCCACTCTGGAATCTGGCTGCCAAGCCCGGCGTAGCAACCTTCCCAAAACCCCTAGTGTGCGCAGGCCTGGTGAGAAAGACTCAGGAATCCCCAGCGAGCCCAGGACCCCAATCAGGCGTTCATCAGCCTCAGCCGCGCTCTCTGGTTGCTGATTGCTTCCCTTTGTGTATTAATTGGTGCGCTGGCCTAATGGTTACTAAGTTTTGCTTTCGCTGCTGTTACTTTGTTTCACTCCACTGCTGTGTGTCCTCTCTGGGGAGCCATGGGTCCAGGTTCAGGCGTGGGCTTCAGACCGGCAGCGCTGATTTGGATTCTGGCGCTGTTAGTCTTCACGCTGCCACCCTGGCATGTGATTCCAAGTCCCCTGGGCTGCAGTTGGCTCCCAAATGCCATCTTTGCACCCCCCTCCCATCCCCGGGGTACAGATGTGAGAGTCACACTGGCCCCGTGGGAATGAATGGCTTGGACGTGGTCCAAAGCAGTTCACATCGGGTAATGCACTCGGCACAGTACCCAGGCCACTCGTCTGTTCACATGCTATTCCTTGCCTGGAAGAGTGTATGAAGGAAATATTCCTCCGAGCACTAACATCAGAGGCCTTCGCAATTTTTACTTTTATTTTTTTGACTGGAGGGGGGTTCTGCCAGGAGGGCTAGGATGAATGGAGACATTACTGAGAACACTCGAGAAAATCGACAATCAACGGGATGATGATGATGATGATGATGATGATGATGATGATGATGATGATGATGATGGTGGTGGTGGTGGTGGTGGTGGTGGTGGCCGGGGGATGCATGGGCGGTGTTGGGGGGAGATGTGGTGTCACATCCAGCGGTGTCCAGCACCTGGCTCTCTGTTCAGGGACCCCTCGGTGGTCCTGCTTGGGGGCGCCCTGGGCCATGCTGGGGATGAACTGGAGCTGGCCATGTGGGAGACCAGCGTCCACAAATCGTTCCTGGTCGCCCCAGAGCTGTTCTTTTCACTTCTCCATCCCAGGTCCTTCCAGCTGGAGGGTCTGAGGTGCCCACTCTGCCTTCGCCTGGAGGAGGAAGCCCCGCCTCGCTCAGGGCTCCACCCGCCCCCTCACCCCCCCCACCCTCACGCTTGCTTCCCTTCCTCCCCAGCGAAGTCCAGCATGGCCCCGGCTCCCGTACAAAAGGGAGTTTGGGCCGAAGTGGTTTTCTATCTTTTCCAGAGGCGGGTTGCTTTGTGGCCTATTTAAATAAGGAATGCATTTATTTATTTATTTATTTATTTATTTATTTATTTATTTATTTATTTTGTGGGGTTGGATTTTCACTGGGAATGTTTGGCCCTGACTGCCCCACCCCCCACCCTCCACCCCAGTTCCCTGCGTTAATTCCATCTTTCCCTAAATACCTCCTTTTATTGACTTCTCCTATCTGCTGTTGTTACTGCTTTGACTTGAAACAGCTGTATTTACTAGCCTGCTCCGCCCTCACTATGGAAGGTGGTCCTTAACCCTTCTGAGAACTGCTGAATTAAGTTTAAAAACAAAAACAAGGCACGAGGGTTGGTTGGTTGTTGGTTGGTTTTTTTTTTTCCTGGACCACCCCTAAGTCTGGAGAGGGAGGAGGCATCGCGTGTTCTGCCGTGCGGCGTGGGCTTGAGTTTTCAGGGCTCTCTGCTGTTTGTCCTTCTCCACCCTGGCATCTGATCTGCCCCACTCGAGGCGGGAAGGGGCCACAGTAGGGGCCCTCTGCTGCTCTGTTCTGATGACCTGGATGGTGTTCCCCGCTGGCCAGGCTGTCCGAGGCCGAGCCTTCCTCCCCACCCACCAGGGTCTTTGTATTTCGGTGGCCAGCACCGTCGTCAATGCAGCATTGCCTGGGGATGCTTCGGCCACAAGGGAGAGACAGGAAGTCCTCCCTACCGAGTGGCTGCCGGAAGGCAGGAGCAGTGACCGTCTTAGTGGGCAGAGGTGTTGGACTGTGGGCCCAAGCAGGGTGCAAGTGTCCGTTTCATTACTTACCCGTCGGGAGACCTCCGTTTTCTCGTTTGTTGCATGGGAACAATAATAGCGCGCCTTCATGGGATGCTGGAGTATTGAGTTAACTCGCAAAGGCTCACTGGGCCCCAGTGACTGCTCCACTAAGAAGTCAGTTGTTATTTGTCATCATCGTTGCTACGAACACCCCTCTTCCTTTCTGCGTATGTTCAAGAGAAAGCCTGATCTGTCAAAGCGGACTTTTAGGGACTAGAGCGATAGTACGGCAGATAGGGCGTTTGCCTTACATGCGGCCAACCCAAGTTCAGTCCCTGGCATCCCATAGGGTCCCCCAAGCACCGCCAGGAGTAATTCCTGAGTGCAGAGCCAGGAGTAACCCCTGAGCATCGCCGGGTGTGGCCCAAAAAGCAAAATAAATAAATAAATAAATAAAAGTGGACTTTTAGGTCAGAAAGGGTGTTTTTGGCCAAGCATTGTCACATGTAGGTTAATTTTTCCACCAACATAATTTGAAGGAAAGTGGTCATTCTCCTTTTGCCAATTCTCCCTAAGTCAATTGAGTCCACTCTCAAAAAACAGTTCTAATAAAAAGAAAAGTTTTTTTCTGTTGGGTTTAGGGGCTGGACTTAAGTTGCGCTGATGGCGGCTCTTAGGAACAAACCTGCTTTCCCAGAGGACAGGACCTCGGAGGCTCCGATTGCTGTCGTGTTTCTCACGATTTCTTTCCGGCTTCTCTTTTCTTCCCCCGACTTTCATAACCACCTCAGCCCCTCGGCCCTTGTTCATAGCTTGGAGACCTTCTTAGCTGCCTTCCCCATTCTTCGTTACCTTCTGCTAAAGAGGCTTCCGTCTCCCTCCCCCACCTTGGCTGGCGTGGGGCCCTCCATTCCCTTGTTGGCCTTCTGTCCCTGCATGTCACAGGGACATTCTCACTTCACATCCCGGGCCTGGTTCCCTTCCACAGGCGGCGTTCCCGTGACTCCAGCCCTGCCCCCTGTGGGTCTTTCCCCGCCTCCCAAGGCTTGTGCTGTTGACTTTTTGGAGTCCAAGTGCAACACTTTGTATTTATCCCAATTAAATGTTGGCAAATAGTCACATTTCACCAGCTTTTCAGGAACACGTTCTGTTTTGACTTTCTCATCTAACCTATTAACCAATCCCCATTTCCGCTGCAGCTTCAGGGTGCTCGCCCAGGGTGCCCGGTGTAGTCAGTGGGGTGCTCCCTGCTGTTTTCAGCCGTCGGTTCTGAGTTTTCCCCGTAATCCTGGGTCTGGATGACGTGACTGCGTTGCCCTGTTCTTTCTGGCTGGTTTGCTCAAACTGTTGTGGTCTTACTGGCTTATAGCATATTCGTTCCTTTGGGTTCTAGTGCTCATATTTTCTCTGGAATTATTTCCTAATAATTCTTCATTGGGCTGGAGTGATAACACAGCGGGTAGGGCGTTTGCCTTGCATGCGGCCAACCCATGTTCGATTCCTCCGCCCCTCTTGAAGAGCCCGGCAAGCTACGGAGAGTATCGTGCCCGCACGGCAGAGCCTGGCAAGCTCCCTGTGGCGTATTGGATATGCAAAAAAACAGCAACAATAAATCTCACAATGAGAGACGTTACTGGTGCCCGCTCGAGCAAATCGATGAGCAACGGGATGACAGTGACAGTGATAATTCTTCATCCCTTTGCTTGTGGGATCAGTCTTCTTATTTTTCATAGCAGTCTTACATCGAAACTTTAGCTTCATTCTTAGCTTGCTAGGTTGGGGCCAGAAACCCGACCACCCTGGGTGGTGGGGGGGGGGCGGGGGTATGCGTCTGTGTTTGCCTCAGTCCGTGTGTGTCCCCACACTGTCGTTCTCATCTTTGAGCCATTTTCACCTGAGAGCTTGGGCCCGCCTGTCAGGAGCAGGACTCAGCTCCGCTTTCCCGAGTGATGCCCTGGGATGTCCACTGGCCAGGGCACGTCGACGTTTTGTCCTCCTGGAAACGAGAGGCCGAAGAAGAGAATGCCCAGATGGCTGACGCCTGCCGACTTCTCAGGTCGCTGTAAATCGTCAAAGTGACAAGAGTCTCCCCATTTATTGAGCCCCTTCCTTTGATGCGCCCGGCAGTGATCTCACACTTGATGTGTGTTGGACTCACGTAGCCACACCAGACTCACATTCCACAGGAGGACACTGTGTCAGCAGGGGAAGCAGAGTCCTCCAGGCAGACTGGCCTGGGTCTCCTCCTCTCGCTCATGCTGTTCCCCTGCTAAGCTTTCAGGTTGGCCCCCGCCACTCCCCTATTTTCCAAATTGAATCCCAGACCAACGGCTCAAAGATGACAAGCAACAACAGCGTGTCTTGTTGAATCACTGGATACCGGTGTGATGCGAGACACCGCGAGACGGAAGCCATCGTGGTGTCGTGGGACCCCCGGGGGAAAGGCCCCACATCCAACGGGGGCGGGCGGGGGAGTAGTAGGTGATGTATTTGAATTAGAGCGGGAAGGACAGACCGAGGTTCCCTAGGTAGATGTGGGAGTGAGCCTCAGGCTTTTTGAAAAAGCTCATCGTAACATAGAACCTAATTTAAATGGACCGGAACTGTGTTTTAGGAAGTCCTCTGACCGGGACTTTTAGGGGAGACTGCACGGGGTGAAGTCTCGGGAAAAATACAATCAGGGTTATGCGACTGATTATTATTTTGGATTTTGGATTTGAGGTTTCATTGTGGATCTGAGGGGGATAAATCCTCCGTGGATAACCCGAGGATTATCTGTCAGCGGGTAGAAACCCCCCAGGAACATACCTGATGAGCCTCCTTCACCAGCATTCCCCTCCCCCACAGCCGAAGTCTGCACCTAATTTTGGCGGCGGTTGTTCTCTTTTGCAATCCGATGTCTGTGGTCCCTTTCACCTCGAGACGGGGCCGTGCTAGCACAGGAGTGTGTAAGAGGCATCCTGGCTGGAGCCTCGCGTCTTCATTTTTCACAGCCTTATCTCTGGGTGGGGGGGCGGAAACTCCCCTTGTCCGAATCACCCGTCGGGGTTCCTGACCCCTGAATCATTCTGCGTTTTGGCAGCGGTGTGCACTTGTGGTTCCTGAAAGTTTGCCAGCACCATTAGCCACCCACCTTGACTGCCTCCTGGGGTTTTGGAGTTTCTCGGTGGTTCCTGTCAGCTACCTGGCATTGCCTTGTTCCTTCACCCTCTAGTATTCGAGTCGGCCGCACTCAGACTGGTCTCCATGCTGGCTCCCGTGGAGGGTTCTCCTCTGTCCTGAAGTCCGTGGCCTTGTCCCCAGATATGTGTACCTGGGGGGGGCGGGGCTTCTCCTTGAGCCTCTGCCTCTCGTGGCACTGGCCCTGGCCCTTTCTGGTTTATTCCTTGCCCTCCCTGCCCTTCATAGAACTCCCCTTCGGCTGAGCTTTGAATTTGGGAGTGCCACCATCGAAGCCTTCGATCCTAAGATGAGATTTTTTAGGAGGGTCTTTTGGGTTTGACCTTTGTCGGAGAGTGGAGATGTCTGGACTATGGAAATCACCACAGACTTAGTCTTCACGGTCAGTGGGAGCCTTTCAACTGCCCAGGGATGTAAAGGCCTTCCAGGACAGTCCTGTGGACAACCAGTCACTTAAAAACGGTGACTCCCGAATGGCTGTCTGTGGACCGGTGCTGGTCTGAAGGTTTAAAATCCTTGACTTCCATGGGGCTGGAGCAATAGCACAGCGGGGCAGGGCGTTTGCCTTGCACGCGGCTGACCCGGGTTCGATTCCCAGCATCCCATAGGGTCCCCCGAGCACCGCCAAGAGTAGTTCCTGAGTGCAGAGCCAGGAGTCACCCCTGTGCATCGCTGGATGTGACCCAAAAATAAAATAAAATAAAATCATTGACTTCCAACTTGCTCCGGAGCTGCTTGCGGTCCATCTAGAAGCCAGAACAGATTATTCCGCGATCGAAAACCTCAGCAGTGATGACTTGACTGGAGAGCCTTTTCTGCTCCAAAATGTGTCGCCGAAGTTTCTGGATTGTCCCGTACTTTCTTGACACTGATTTTCTCCTCTCCCATCTTCCCACTTCTGGGATGGAAGAAGAAAGATATCTTAGATGTGGCTTTCTAAATGGTATTCATGAGAAACCAATGGGGAATACAATTTGATGTGACAATAAATGAGTAAAAAAAAAACTTTTTTTTTAAAAAGCCCAACAGCCTAGACAGAATCCTGGTTTCCATCACTTGATTTTAATTTTTAATTGCGGAACGCTTAGTAAGAGATTCTTTCTAAGTCTCCGTGACCTCACATGTAACCTTTACAGAGTAGGGATAACATCTCTCTCAGGAGACTGATGCAAGGTTTAAATGAGATCAGATGTTTGCAAATGCTTCCTCCATTTAATTTCTACACTTTGACCCACCGACTCCTTCCGATGGCTGGAGGGTGATCAGGGTTCATCTTAGCATCTTGCGTTTATAGTGAAGAGAGCTAGGTGAGCCCAAACAGCTCTGCTCAGAATCTCTCCCATGCTTACATTTTCCCTTGGGTTTTTCTTTTCACCTACCAGGCAGCATTCCCTTTAACAGAAAAATGCAAATATAGCCTTTTACCCCCCAGGCTTTTCATCTGGCTGGCCAGGTGGCATTTCGATGACTTGATGGCCGCCTGGGTCTTCAGTGGCAGGCAGATTCCCAGACCGTTAGAACTAAAATCCAAGGCTTCGTGAAAGATGGAGCCGTTGCGAGGCAACATTGAATGCCTCCTGAGTGCCAGGAACGACGGTGTCCTTGTGATGGGCCTAGCACTAGCTGCTTCTCACTAAACAAATGGGGGAGGCAAAAGGCCACCATGCTAGGTTTAGAGGAAACTTACAGGCTGTGGAGGGACACGCTGGAACCCTGAAGGAGGTGCCACCACCAAAGCCCTCTGGAACCGAAGAAAAGCAAGTCCCACTCATCCCTTTTAGCGGGCCCAAATAGAAAGACTCACACATCGTTAAAAAAAAAAAAAAGAGCACAAGTGGAATTAAAAAGAAAAAAAAAACAACTCATGGGGAAAATATTAATCTGAAAACAATTGCATCCGAGAAAGCATTCAAGTATGCCTTGGAACTAGCTGGCAGACTGCACGAGCTCTGCATTGTGTTAGGGTTCTGACTCGGCGGACAACACTGACCTTATTTGAGAAGCATTTCGTAATCGTGGACACACCACACAGCCTCGTGGGAGGCCAGGAGGAGAGGAAGCGCCTGTCCGAGGAAGCCAACACCCCCGGCCCCGAGGTTGGTCCAGCTGTCACTTCAACCACAGGAGGTTGTTTTTTTTCTCCCCATGGTGGTCTCTATCCCTGTATTCTCTCTGGGGCTTAACTAAGCAGGTAGGAATTTCCCCAAGGGGAAAGGAGGAAGGGGACTGAGGAAGCAAAGTTGCTATTGGAGCAGGTTTGCCTAAGAGCCGGGTAGGCCAGGGCAAGACTCGGGCTCTGAGAACTCCCATCCGGCCAGGTTTCTTTCCGGGACGGGGAGGGGGATTCTCTCTTGGCTGGCAGCAGCCCTCGGAGGTGGGCACATGCCATCTCTGCCCGCTCGAAGCTGGCGCTTCTCTTCCCATCTGTTGCCAGCTTACAAGCCCTGAGTTTCTGCCACGGAATTCTATTCTGTGCCTCCCCCGTCTCATTTCTTTCTCAGGCCAAGAGCTTTTCAGGCTTTCGAGTGTCCCCTCCCGAGCATCTGGTGTACCTGCCCCCCCCCCCACTCCCGACCCACCTGGAATGAGGAATGTCTTGGAGCAATAAAGGGGTGGGGGGGGTGAGGAGGGGGCGTCCCTCTGCTCTGTGGCGTGTTTCCGCTTCCATCACAGCATTTGGTCCTCAATCCAGATTCCTGTGCAGCCCCAGGAAGCCGCCGCCACGCTTGGAAGCCAGGGAAACGGAGGAGGGACTGGCTTTCGTGCCGAAAACCCGGGAATGATGCAGGGCCAGTGGGGAGGGTTGCCAGCAGGGTTGGGGGTTCCCAGTTTCGTGTCGCCCATGATGTCTTGAGGGCTCTGAGTGTCAAGGTAGTTTGTTAGGGTCTAGAAAGGGAAGATGAGGGGGGTGGGGGGTGGGGGACACTGCTAGGGAAGCAGCCCTGGGAACCAGGGCTGGGGGAGCGACTCAGAACCAGAAAGAAGGCCAGTTACCGCGCGGGAGTTTTTAATGCCACCAGCTACTGCCCCCTCCCCCCACTCATTACTTTATACCACAAGATGGTAGCCAATCTGCTCTGTTTATTTGGCTGAGGCGTACATCTTTAATACTCTCTGAAAATGTTTTCCAAAAGCTCCCTCCAGCCATGTGCGTTCCTGGTTTGTTCTAGAATATATATATATATATATATATATATATAGTATATATATATATGTATATATATACACACACACACACACATATATATCACGAATCACGAAATCCTGTTAATCATCGATTTCTCGAGCGGGCTCAGTAACCTCTCCATTCATCCTTTTCCTAAGATCTTAGAGGTCTCTCTCGACTCAGCCCTCCCAATGATGTTGCACTGGGGACTCTTTCAGGGTCAGGGGAATGGGATCCAGCTTGTTACTGGATTTTGCATATGAATACACCATGGGAAGCTTGCAAGGCTGTCCCATGTGCCCATGTGGGCAGGAAACTCTCAGAAGCTTGCCAGTTTCTCCCAGAGGGAGAGGCAGGCTAGAAGATATCACACGGCCGCTTCTGGGAGCTTGCTTTTAAGTCTCTGGCTGTTGGCCGTTGATAGGATTACACACACCTGGGTTCCTCTGCCGGTACCTTCGTGCATGAGGCCCATCCAAACGTGTGGAGAGGGGCCCCGAGCATAGCTGTAGCTAGGTTCTGGTGATCTTGGGCCGCCGGGAGTTCTGCTCGGGGTGGGGAGGAAAGCTGGAGCCCATCCCCTCGGGGGGGTGCCCCGGGGGAAGACAGCCAGGCGTGCGGGCAAGAGACTCTCTGTATATCTATGCAAAGACCTCAGTATCTTTCAGTATCTTCTGGTTCTTTTGCCACTGGAACCGCCTGATGATGCTCCGAGCCCTTTTCAGCTCCCCCTCCCGCCGCCCCCCCTCCTTCAGAGCGGAAGACCCGCTCGTGTTGTTCTCCAAGCCGCTCACCAAGATTAGCGAAGCCCTCTCGAGTGAACCAGCCTTCCAGGGGCGGAGCGAGGGGCTGGTCGCACCTCTTGCCAAGTGTGACTGTGTGTAGTTGCGTGTGGGAAAACAGCTTTGTCAAGAGGTGGGCCGAGGCCGAGGGAGGCGGCTCGGGAGAATTTTTAGCCACGGTGGCAGCGTGGTGTGGTGGGCACAGGCTTGCCTGGGAGTGCGGACGCCCGCTGTACCTGCAACCTTGGATGAGCCACTGACCGACCTCTCTGGGGCTCGGCTTCCTCATCTCGAGAGAGGATGAGGGGAGCAGCCTGGCTGCGCTCCAAGGATCCTTTCAGTCCTGCACAGGCTCACTTCTGGGGGGGAAGGGGGGAGGGACCTGGGGTTTAGACCCGAGCCAACATCCAGCCAACCCAAGGGACTTGCTAGAAGCTTTCAGAGTCCAGGACAGCTGCTCTGGGGCGTGGCCGGTCCTTGATTAAGGCTCCGATAATTAGCTCGGCTTTCTGAAACTAAGAAAGAGATGTTTAGTTTTCCAAATGGAGCAGTTGGGGGGTTTCTGAAGGCAGAGTTGGCTCTGCAGGCTTCCTGCGCAGACGTGACCTCCCCTCATTGGTGTCAGGGGGGATTAGAGCATCCATGCTGAAGTTAGCGCAATCGCACCTGAAGGCCGGTGCTCGTGATCTCGGCCACGCCCTTCCTCGGGTGGCGGGGAGAACCCAAGCGAGGTGGCACAGGTCAAGCTAAAGGCCTGGCAGGAAACAGTCACCCAAAAGGCTATTATTATCTCGAGTGCCAATTCTACTTCGCAAATCGCCTCAAAACAGCACTGTCCAAACTACAGCCATTGGGGTTCTGTCTTGCTGGTTTTGGGATTGTTTGGGGAGCCACACCCAGGAGTGGTGCTCGAAGCTGACTCCTGTGCTCAGGAATCCCAACTGATGGGGCTCGGTGGACCACAGTGGGTGCCGGGGAATTGAACTTGGGGTGGCTGAGTGCAAGGCAAATGCCCTCTCACTCTGCTATGGCGCTGGCCCCTCCAGCCATTGCTCTGCCCTCCCTGGTTCAGCGTTTGGCCGCAGCTCTTCGGGGGGCAGGGGAGGCTTCTTCCTGTCCCTGATGTCTGAGGCATCCGCTGGAGAGCGTGGGAATGGCTGGTGGAGACCACTGGCTGAGTGCCAGCGTCGTCCGCGCACGTTTCTCCCGACACCTGGCCCCCGTGTGCTAAGCCCCTGCACTTAGCAATTGTCCTTTGAGTCACTGACTTCCTCTGCTCAGATGCCACCTTGCCCTCCGGGAAGGAACCCGGGGTCCTCCGAGCTCGGGCCAGTCCTGACAGCGACAGCTTAGGCTTTGCTTGCTGCTTCTCCTCAAACTCAGGGAGCTCCCGTGTTTGGGACGCGCTGTGCCCGCGGGCACGGTGCCATCGACTCGCAGATGCCCTGCCCCTTCCCTGCGGCCAGGCCCCCCTGATGTCTCCTCCACCGGGAAGCAGAGCATTTTCATCAGGGCTCTGCCAGTCCCACTGGGTGGGGGGGAGAAGGGGGGGGTGCTCCTGGGCGCCACACTCTGGGTGACAGAGAGGACCTTAGTCCTTACGAGGACTCCGACCGTCTGAGATACGGGGTTGTGTCAAACTTCCGTAGGCTCTGTACTTCTTGCTCCCTGTCTCGTGACTCTGCAGGGCCGGCTGGGTGTGGCTGCTCCGGAGAGGGCCCAGTGGGGCCTTACAGAGTCTTCTCTCGGCTCTCCTCATCCTTCTGCGAAATGGGTGCTGCTGATGGGCACCTGGCCACGAAGGCTGGGACCGAGACAGCAGCCAGGCCACATAGCCAGGCCCACACATCGGGGCTTTACTGGCGCCTCCACTTCCTGGATCTACTCCCCCCCTGGCCTGTCTTTCCGTGGCTATCTCCCTCCGCGTCAGGGTCGCCTTATCTCACCCCACTTCCCACCCCTGCCACAGGTCGATGCCGAAGGAGAGTAGGCACCCGGGCAATTACCCAAAGCTGTGAACTCCCAGCATAGCCTCATTTGCAAGACCACACACGCCAGGATGCTTAGATCCGGGCAGATACCCTCATTGACCCGAGGACGGGCCCCGGGACAGGCCATCTCTGAGCCCAGCTGCTTGGGGCGGCCTTCTGCTGGAATGCACCCGCTCTGGAGTTTCAGTCGCCCTGATGGCTTTTTGGCCTCCCATCATCCCTGGCTTCCTTCGGTTTTGACTGTTTTTGCGGAGGTGTTTCCTTTCCACCTTGGGTTTACCCTTTCCCTTGCGACTGTAGAACTGCTACCGAGCTTGTCTTACTCGGCAACTCTTTTTTTGTTGTCTCCTCTCTCTAAAGCAGTGCCTTCCTGATTCATGCCTGGCACACGTCCTGATTCGTGGGCGGGGGGGGGGAGGGGGCAGGGAGGGGGACACCAGGTAGTTCCTGGGATCAGAGGCTGTTAGGAATCATTGATTAGGAGATCTTTTTTTTTTTTTTTCTTTCCTAAGATCTTCTAGCACAGCAGGTAGGGTGTTTGCCTTGCACGTGGCTGACCCAGGTTGGATTCCTCTGTCCCTCTCGGAGAGCCTGGTAAGCTACCCAGAGTATCCTGCCTGCATGGCAGAGCCTGGCAAGCTACCCATGGCATATTCGATACGCCAAAAACAGTAACACCAAGTCTCACAGTGGAGACATTACTGGTGCCCGCTCGAGCAAATCGATGAGCAACAGGATGACAGTGACAGTGACAGTGAAGATCTTCTAAATCCACAAATATCCTTCTTTTTAATTTGATTTTGTGTTTATTCTGGCGGGGGGGGGAGCGCAGTCTCCCTAGCAGTTCTGGGGGCCACCAGGGATAGATCAGGAGACCCGCCAGTGCTGGGGATCAAACCTGGGTCCCTGTGCACACCATACAAAAGCTTCTACCTCTTTGTTATCTCCATGGTTCAAACAGCTTCTTGTACTTAAAAAGTCCAAATGATATTATGAAAATAAGTGGGTGTGGTCCTGAGTAGAGTACACACATTGAATATTTCATCAGTGTTTTATGAGGTTATGCATGAACTTCCCAAAACATATTTTAAATTTTATTTAAGAGCCACCATTTACAAAGTGACTGATAAGTGCGTTTTAGGCATACAGTAGTTCAACACCAATCCCTCCACCCGTGTCACCTTCCTTCCACCAGTGTTCCCAGATTCCCTCCCATCCCAGCCTCACGCCACCCCCAACCTGTCAACCTGACAGGCAGGCACATTACAGAGTTCCAGGGCTTGCCACTTAGTTCTCGTGTTTTCAGCTCTGTGGGATCTGTGGTTGGGCTTATGGCTATACCCCACACTCATATCACTGGTTTACCGGAAGCCCTGGTGTCTGTTAACCCACTATTTCTTGTTCTTTTCTCCCCCTCCCCTTGATTTCTTTCCTCTCTCTGTCTCCTCTCTAAACACTGCGGTCAAGGATGATTTAAGCATCCCCTTTTGCTGCAGTACATTTCCTCATCTACTATTCTATATTCCACAGCGAAGTGAGGTCACCCTCTGTTTGTCACTTTTCTTCTGACTACGTCACTCAACATGATCTATTGTTCTAGTTCCAACCGTGTGGCAGCAAATTGTCTTATTTCATTGTTCCTTGTAGCTGCATAATATTCCATTATGTATCACTGCATCACTGCCATCCTGTTGTTCATCGATTTGCTCAAGCGGGTGCCAGTAACATCTCCATGCATCCTAGCCCTGAGATGTTAGCAGCCTCTCTCTCTCTCTCTCTCTCTCTCTCTCTCTCTCTCTCTCTCTCTCTCTCTCTTGCCTTTTGGGTCAGACCTGGCAATGCTCAGGAGTTACTCCTGGCTCTGCATGCAGAGATTATTCCTGGCAGTGCTTGGGGGATCATATGGATGCTGGGATTTGAACCCAGGTCGGCCACGTGCAAGGCAAACACCCTACCCACTGTGCTATTGCTCCAGCCCCAGCAGCCTCTCTTTACTCATCCTTCCCAATGGTGTTGCATTGGATGTTCTTTCAGGCTCAGGGGAATGAGACCCATCATTGTTACTGTTTTTGGCATATTGAATATGCCACGAGGAGCTTGCCATTAAGTGTGTATGTATATACATATATACACATATATATATATACATATATATATACCACATCTTCATAATCCATCTATCGTTGGACACCTAGGTTGATTTCATATCTTAGCTGTTGTACTGAATGTAATGAGTAATGGTGTACATATGTCCTTTGATTTCTTATGAATGGCCTTCCTTCCCCTCCCCACCCCTCCTATCCTCTCTTTCCCTTCCCTCCTACGTTGGTCTTCAGGATTTTTTATTTTTTGGCTTCTTTTTGTCACACCCGGCGATGCACAGGGGTGACTCCTGGCTCTGCACTCAGGAATTACCCCTGGCGGTGCTCAGGGGACCCTATGGGATGCTGGGAATCGAACCCAGGTAGGCAGCATGCATGGCAAACGCCCTCCCCGCTATGCTATCACTCCAGCCCCGGTCTTCAGGGTTTTTGCTGAGTTCTTTTTGAGACTGTCGTATGTCTTCATGCTTATGTAAGTCCCCTCCCTTCTCTCCATCACAGGAGATGGGTGTTGTGTTTTGATGCGATAGCATTTTAGTCTCCCTTCGTGGTCGAATAGCATCTTCTAATCCCACAAGCTGTGGATTTGTCATTAGACATCTTATTCTCTCCTAGTCAAGAGGTAAGCTTGGAGGTCACATTGGCTGGAGGGCATTAAGGCCAACCCTTTTTGCCGAGCGTCTGTGCAAAGTTAAGTCAGATATCCTCTCCTTTCCTGCCAACCTGTTATTTAGATTTCAGTGGAATCCAGAAGTCTCCAATTGCCTTCTAGTAAATTCCTTTGATGCTCAAGTTCACAACATGACAGTGAAATAACCGGAACTGAGAAAGCCACAGACAACAAGCTTCTGGAAGCAAGTAGCATATGTCCAGTGTTTGGAGAAAGCGGGCCTGGGTTTGAGTCATGGTTTTACCAGTTGGCAGACCTGGACCTTGGTGCCCTGAGGCCAGTTCAGTTTTCTCTTTCGACGTCAGCATCACTGTAAAATCAAGACTGTGAGTCCTGAGACCCTGACTCTCAAATTTAGCTGCACGCCAGAATCACCTTAGCTGCATGCCAGAATTACAGAGATCTGAAAGTCTGATGCACATCTCCAGGGATTTTGATGTAATGCTGTTGGGGAGCTTCTTGTAGGTTGTGATCTTCTACAACTCCCAGACGTTTTCATTGTGCAACAGTGTTTAAGAAACCGTCCCTAAAGAAAATCCTTAAATTATAGCAACGATGAAATAAATAACATAAGGCATAAAAACCCGTAGCGTCAGGTGGAGATTGAGCGTCACTCTTCTTTCATAAGGTGAATCCGAAGCCCTTGCTCTAGCTCCTAGCCCAGTTTTCTTTGGAGTGTTCACTGCACTGCGCCACAACCATTGTCCAGTTGTGTTTCTGCCTACGTATATATACCATTGGAGGTAAAACCCAACAAAACATACGAGTTACAGAACAGACGACACCGTGATTATTTTTCCATCCATGGAATCATTACGGTCAGTCCCAGGAGGTCTGGTGAGGGCCTTCTCTGGAATAACTGCTTTTTAATGACTCGATGGAAATTGATTTATAATTACCATGGCAACAGCAAGCCCGAGTGAGTTCCTTCTGGATTAGGATCTCCTCCTGGATCCGGGCCCGGGAGGGTTCTCTCCGAGGTCTCCCCTGCCGCCCCCGCCGACGCATCTCAAGCCGAGTGGCTCACACAGCTCATCTCGCAGGGCCTCAGTTTCCCCGGGGCCCATTTCCCACGCGGTGCAGCTTTCAGAGAAATATGTCGAGGAGACAGTTTTATGATCATGAAATGCTTCTGGGGGGACAGAGAGTAAAAGCAGGACCGTCCGCCTCTCCGAGGAGAAAATGGCAGGAGTTGTGTTTTCCTTCCTGAAGACCCTCTCTCTTCTCCCCTCCCCCCTTCCAGCTCCTTCCTGTCTTACCGCATAGGGATCTATCCAAACTACCATCTCAGTTAAATCCTTCCTAAAAAGATGGGAAGGAAACAGTCCAAGACTTGTCTGCCTCCATTTTATTGATGTGTGGCTTGACTCTTTGGTTCTTTTATTTTTTTGGGGGGGTCACACCCGGCGATGCTCAGGGGTGACTCCTGGCTCTGCACTCAGGAATTACTCCTGGCAGTGCTCAGGGGACCCTATGGGATGCTGGGAACCGAACCTGGGTCGGCCGTGTGCAAGGCAAACACCCTACCCATCGCGCTATCGCTCCAGCCCCTTGACTCTTTTTGTTGTTGTTATGGAAACCCTCCTACTCATTTAAAGATCCTCCCCAACCTCCTGGACTACTTCCACCACCTTCTCGGAGACCCCCCTCCCCCATCCCCCCACCACCAACCAATCCGACAGCCGTAGCTCCAGACAGCGCCAAATGCGGGACAGAATCACCTGGTGAAGAAGTACTGACCGGGCGGAGTTTCAGTGACGCGCACACGGGTGGAGCTGCACAAACATGTGGTGTGTGTGGCGTTTGCACGGGCCGATGGTGCCCTCCCAGGTTCCTGCTGATGTCTCCGAACCAAGGCAGCCATCGGGACCCCTTCCACCCACTGTCACAGACGGGGCCTCTGAGTTACAGCACGCTTCACCCGCAATGACCATGATAGCCAGGGTTGCTACTTACAGGGCATTTATTATGTGCCGTGTGCATGGCTAAGTGCTTTATACCTGACAGGGTCTCCGTTAATACTCACATGGCGGAGTTTGCCAACCGGGGGCCGCTTTGCCAAACCCGGCCCCTCCGAGGCGTTGTGCTTTGGCTCCTACCCTAGAGGCACACATCAGTTTTTTTTTTTTTTTTTCCCGAATGTCAGTTTCTTGCCAAAACTTGATTAGTTAATTGATGCAAAAATCTATTTCTAATTTTATTATAATCGGGAAATTTGGTAGCGGGGGTGAGGGAGAGGTCAGCTTAGCTCCGTGGCAGTAATTGATCACCCTTTAAATGAGCACGGAGCTTCATTTTGCTGCAGTCCCCACCGCCCGTCCCCCCCCCCCCAGCCCCCCGCCCCCATTCCCCCGTGGTGATGCCAGCTCGGCGACTGCGTGACTCCTGCCACTTGGCACCAGATTATTTTTCTTCCCATCAGCCCGACTTCTCTCTCGGCATCATGCGTCCAGCTCCTGTTGGGTCGGTGACTCCTCTCTGGACACCCACGCTGTGTTGCATCTATTACTGTTCTCATTTTGAAGATTAAAAAAAAAAAAGAAAAAAAAGAAAAGAAAACCCCGAAGAACCGAGCTCCCCCAGAGGAAAAACGTGTGCCCAGATTCGCACAAGAGATAAGCTTCAGATCCGGGAGAGGAATCTGCCCCCCCACCCCCACCCCTGCTCGCCTGCATCACTCTGCCCCTGCTCTCTCTCTCTCTCTCCCTCTTCCTCCCTCTCCCTCCCTTTCTCTCCCTCTATCCCTCTCTCTCTCCTTCTCTCCCTCCCTCTCTCTCTCTTTCTCTTTCTTTCCCTCTCCCTCCCTTTCTCTCCCTCTCTCCCTCTCTCTCTCCTTCTCTCCCTCTCCCTCCTTCTCTCCCTCTTTCTCTCTCTCTCCCTCTCCGTCCCTCTCCGTCCCTTTCTCTCCCTCTCTCCCTCTCTCTCTCCTTCTCTCCCTCTCCCTCCCTCTCTCCCTCTCTCTCCTTCTCTCCCTCTCCCTCCCTCTCTCCCTCTCTCTCTCCTCTCCCTCTCCCTCCTTCTTTCCCTCTTTCTCTTTCTCTCCCTCCCTCTCCCTCCCTTTCTCTCCCTCTCTCTCTCCTTCTCTCCCTCTCCCTCCTTCTCTCTCTCTCTCTCCCCCCCTTGGCACGCGGGAAGCTCTGGCCGGATCCTTGGCCTCCTTGCTGGGGGAATACAATTTCAGCGTCCTTTTCACTCGGCAGGAAAGCCCACGTGTCACCAGGATAGGCAGGGTGTCCTCTGAGTACCAGCTCCCGGCAGTGCGCCGTCCCTGCCTCTCTGCCACTCTCTGGGCTGAGTCCAAGGGCTGCTTCCACACGCCCACGCAGTGCCGGGGCCAGCTGGTGTGTGTGCTCCTGCCTGAGCCGAGGAGGCTCGCCCGCGGGGAGGATGTGATTGCTTTAGGAAATTAAGTGGGAGTGATTAATTAGGAAATATGTACCGAGGACTCAGGGAAGAAATAGCCGAGAAGGGGGCTGGGTGAGGAGCGGGGTGAGGGCTGGAATCCCAAATACGGGAGGCTTCTGGCCGCGTGGCTGGGTGCGGACTGCGTGTCCGCGAAACTGCCTACCGTGATCTCTGCGTTCAGAGAAATGGATGTGGCGATCTCCGCTGCGGAGCGTAACTCCAGCCCCCTCCACCCAAGGATGCGAGGATGCACCGGCCTCCGGTGGTGCAAATGGTCGGCGATGCCTCAGAGACCATCCTGAGAAGCAGGAGCGTGGAGGGGCAGGGCGGGGGACTCAGGAAGACCGGAGTTGGCGTGGTTTGGTGCATCCTCGGCAGACGTCTAATCTCACGGTGATCTCCAGGTCCCAAGCTTCTCGTTCCTGGAGCACGGATAGCCTGCGGGGGGCAGGGGGCTGCCAAGGACAGTGACTGCTCTTGAGTCAGGTGCTCCAGGCATGGTTCTAGACTGCAGCTCCTGCTTCCTATCCGCCAGCCTTGGTGGTGGTGGTGGTGGGGGGGGGGGTCCAGATGGTTCCCGCTCCCACTTTGCAGTCGAAAAGCAAAGGCATGGAGAGGTGCCTGGCTAACGCAGTGTCCCAGCACGGGTGAGTGGCAGAGCCAAGTCTCCTGGGCAGCCGAGATGCAGGGAGCCCCGTTCCCAGCCACGAAGCTTAACTATGTTATGTAATGTATGGATGATGAACTAGGACATTGGCACGGGAGGTAACATCTACAGTGGTGGGTTATTAAAAAATAATAGTGTGATCAAAGAAATCTTCATTTGTGCAAGTGGAAAAGAATAAGTAACGCGTTCCTTGGAGCTCATCTTGATGGGCGTAACTTTACAGAAATTATTTTTGCTCACCTTTGTATATTGATTGCATATCTCTGTGCGAATATGTAAATATATGCATAAAGAGAGAGAGACAGACAGACAGACAGACAGACCCAGCAAGTTCCTAAATCTGAGTCTCGGCATCATCCTCCATGCCAGGTCAAGTTGAATCTGGTCGTCTTTGCTTCACATGTCACAGTGCAGCAGCAGGAAATCCACCCTCCCCCAACGCCAGCATTTCTAAACTTGGGGGTCTTGGACCCTTAGGCTATTCCAAGGGACAACAGGTGAAAAATTATAAAAATGGGAACCCCTCCCCCACACACACAGTAAGAGATTAGGGAGTCAACTGGTAGGGCAGAGGTGGGTGGGAGCACAGGAAGGGAAAGAAGGTCAGAAGGGGGTCAGGGTCTGAATGTGTTTGAGCGACGTCTTGGGCCCGTCCTTTCGTTTCCTCTCAGATCCTCGTGCAATTCTCTTTTTTTGGGGGGGTCACACCCAGCGATGCTCCGGGGTTACTCCTGGCTTTGCACTCAGGAATTACTCCTGGCAGTGCTTGGGGGACCATATGGGATGCCGGGGATCGAACCCGGGTCGGCCGAGTGCAAGGCAAACAAACGCCCTACCCGCTGTGCTATTACTCCGGCCCCGGCCCCTGCAATTCTTACGGAATTTTTTGCCTTGGAAGCGAATATTCCCCTTGGACGCGCTCGCCGACTCTACCACGAAAGTTCTTCGGATCTCTCAGCGGGTGGGTTCTCGGTCTTCGCAAAAGAGTCGTGTAGTACCTTGTTCTCTCTCCAAAACGTTGTGCCAAAATGGCCATGGAGAGATGGGTGACCCAGACGCGGAAGAAGCAAGGCCGGGTTCCCTGTCTGCATCCTGGCCTCGTGTCCAGATGGGTTCCCCAGACTGTGCATCTGCAGGGACGGGCTCGTCCTTCTGGTTGACTTGGATGACCACTGGGAGACTCAGTGTCCAGCCTGGCCTCTTCCTGGGATCCTCTGCGTGTCACCAGGGCTGTGGGGAGAAGCAGCAGCAGCTGAGATGGGGACCCGTGCACTAACCTTCAAGCTTCACGGTCATCGTAGCATGTGTTTGTGCCCGGGGCCTGCGATCCCAGTGGGCCGCCTTGTGATGTTTCACTGTTTCGTCGCCAAGGACTAGGATTCAGTTCAAGTTGAGGATGGACAGATTGCACTCCGTCATCGCAGGACACCCCGTGGAGCGGTCAGCCTGCTCTCACCCACGGCTTTGCGTTCTTGGCCGCCGCACTCCCGAGCTGAGTTTCCCTACTTTGCAGGGGCCACCGGTGGGTTCTGCTGATTCTAAAGCAGCAGGTTTCACTGGTTCCTCGGCACGGAAACACAGTGCCATAGATGGCCTAGATGGGCCTCGGAGGAAAGACCCGGGTCCCTTGCCCTCTTAGCTGCTGCCTGGCGCACTCTCCCGGGAACGGACTTCTGAGGGAGAACTCTGGGTCCAGTCCACAGGAGCGTCGGGAGGGGTTTTGCAGAATGACAGGTCTCGGGGTGACACAGTCCTGGACACGGGAGGGCCAGCGCCGTCAGCCGAGCTGCCCTCAGCGTGCCCGAGTCCCCGCAGAGTCTCATGGCCTCTTCCTCACCTTCGCTCTTAAAAAGCGGCCACGTCACACCTGCTGTCATGGCGATAAGAAGAAAAGAAACGCACAGGAAAATAAGTTGTGATGAGGGTTGGATTTAAAATGTGATGTGAAAATGGTGCAGCTGTTATGGAAAGCAGAATGGGAATTCCTTTTTTTTTTTTAATTTAGCAGAATTACTTTATTGTTCAACGATTTTCCTTCTGAGTTTATATATCCCAAAGAATTTGAAGCAGGAACTCAAGCAGATACTTCTTGGTCACTGTTGACTGTGGCATCGTTCATATTCGGTCTCCAGGCGGTCCCTGGAGGAAGGCTGCAGGTGATTGCTTTCAGCAGAGGAATGAAGAGACAGAGGTGGAACATCTATCTAAGGGAACAGTTTAGCCTTAAGAAGCAACCAGGTTCTGGTACACAATGCACGAAGGATGAACTTAAAAGTGTTACAAAGCAGGTCAGGCACAAAACAACAACCTTTGTAGGATTCCTCTTAGGTGACATATTCAGAATACATGAATCTAAAGAGACTGAAATAAACCTGAAGATATCAGACTGGTGTGAGGGGGAAAAAAAGGCTCCAGGGACTTAGTGATTAATGGGTATAATATGTCTATTGAGGGGATGAGTAAGTTTTGAAATAATAGTGAGTTTTCTGCAACGTTGTAAGTGTACTTGACTGCACTGGGTTGGTTATGGTGAAGATAAATTTTATTTTTGTTTGGGGGCCATATATGATTAATGATCACGTGAATCAAGCTTGGGAATCAAACCCCGATTCACTGCGTGCAAGGCAAGTGCCTTACCCCCAAGACTGTCTCTCTGCTCCCCAAATGGTAAACTTCATGTTATACATATCTGACTGCAATTTAAAAAAAAAAACAGTCTTATCAAAGGAGAAACAAAAAGTCTGCTTCACCCAAGAACGAAAGCACGAATATATCGCTTTCTTGTTCTCTCCAAGCCTTGTGTCCAGCTCACACAGGGCCTGGCATATAGTGCAGTCACAGTCCTTTTCCTTCTTTCTGCTACTTATTTTCTAATTTTTGATGAACCAAATTAGGAACAGCATCTTTCCATTCGTACTTGAGAATGACAGCAAGGCTGTTGCGTAGAAATGTGACTACCATGGCAACTGTGTAACATAAAAGATGATAAATAGGAAAACGCGATCCTAGTGTTTTATGGGCAGAACGGGTCAGTTCGGGGTGCTATGGGCCGTTGTAGGTAAATATCAGATTCAGGAGAGAGCAAATTGTTTGCCGTTGCTATACAATCTCTAAGTCCCAACAAGGCTGTGGTCTGTGTTCCATTCGGGAACATCCGGGCGGTTCTTTGGGTGGATTGGGAGGTGAGAAGCTGATGGTCCCGCCGGTATTGGCTTCCGGGGAATCTTCAGGGGCCCCCACAGGAGGAGAGGAAGGCAAGGACACCTTTCTGCACCCGCAGCTCAGTCCAGACCCTCAGCAGGAGCCGTCGGGGCTCGGCAGGTGTCCAGCACCCGAGCAGAGGCACAGCGGGCATCTGGAGGGAGAAGGAAGATCACCCTTTGGCCACTGAAGGCAACAGACCCGGGAGGAGACAGAGGGCCTCATCCTGCTGTGCTGTTTCCTGGATCCCAGCCCCGCCTTTAGCAAAGGCTCTGTGGAAGCTGATGTGAAATCTGCCTTGCATTCAGTTATTCCCGTCTCTCTGCATCGACGCTCCAGCCACCGCCCTTGGAATAGGAAGGAAAGGTCTTCTGCTGTGACCCCTACACCTCGTCCCTCCCGACAGAACGCATGGCCCTTGGGACATGCCCAGACAGACAGTCATTAGCAGCAAAGGGGAGCAGTCTTAGGATCCGAGACCTCGGTCCCCTGAGGCCCACCATTCTGGTCTAGCCCACCCGTGACTTCCCTTTTCCTTCCTCTTCCTCTGGGGAGTTCCCAGCCGCAACCCCTGTGTGACTCAGGTGTGCAACCTCACGGCATCAGGTAGACCCTCTGATACCGTAGTTGCTCACACGAGCCACATCCAAAACCCCTCAGGATTTTTCTGGGATGATTTTAGGGTCCTAGAAAGACCTTGAGGGGGGCTGGAGCGATAGCACAGCGGGTAGGGCATTTGCCTTGCACGCGGCCGACCCGGGTTCAATTCCCAGCATCCCATAGGGTCCCCTGAGCACCGCAAGGAGTCATTCCTGAGTGCATGAGCCAGGAGTGACCCCTGTGCATCGCCGGGTGTGACCTAAAAGCAAAAAAGAAAAAGAAAAAATAAAAGACCCTAAGGTTTGGAATCTAAATTCAAACCCAGGCATCGGCCCTTGAGACGGTCTACTGCATACACCTTGATTCTTGTAGAACACTCGCTCTGAACGTTTCTCGCCTGTACACGGGGCTCGGTGGTCCCTCTGTCAGAGGGCCACACGCCGGCACGCAGCCCGTAGGTAAGGCAGCCGCCTGCTTCTCCCGAGTCACCGCTATTCTGAGAAAACAAGCGGCAGTTTCACACTCTTTGGATCAGTCTCCAGCGACGCCCAGCTGCGTGCCGTGCTTCTCAGAGTGAACACGAGAGATCACTGACTCTATTTAAAGCTCCCCGCGAATTGTTTTACATACATTATCGCGTTCAGCCCTCACAGCTCGGTCATGCCGGCAGTTAGTAGGCATCCATTTTCCAGAAAAGAAACTGAGGCTTCAAGAAGTGAAACGACTCATCCAAGACCAACTGGGGAGTCCCAGCAGCCAGCCGGCGGGTCCGACTCCCGGTCAGGGACAGAGCCAGGGCACGGGCTGGCTTTGGCCACAGAAGCCTTCCTGGGTTGCTCCGAAGGCTGATCCGGGAAGACGCCGAGCTCAGGCTCTCGGGAGGTGGTATGACCACCCCGTCTCAGAAGTCCCCTCCGTTATCTGGAGACGCCAGTTTGTCCTTCAAACGCTGCCTCCGTTTCATGCTGCTTTTTCTCGGCTTCCCAGTCCCGGCCCCCACCAGGCTTGCATTCGTGGGCTCCTTCCTGCTCCTTCATTCGTCACCTCAGCATCCATTGGCTGAACGTCCCCGTCTCCTTGGGACGCCTGGTGCCGGAGGTCACTTCTCCAGGACTCACAGAACGCCCGGGGTGGGGCATCACCGCCACGTTTTCTGGTGCTTCTTCACACCCCTCTCCTTGGCCGACCTCGGCGCCTCTAACTGTGCTTACAGTCGGCGAAATAGGAGCCACAAAGGGGCTTCAGAGAACAAGTTGCGACAGTTACGCCAGAGCCAGGATTCACCCCTCCTGGGACTTGCATCAGATCAGCCCTGACCAAGGAGGCGTCCTCCCCTCCTTGATGCTCCTAAGCACGGATCATCTTGACTTGCGGGTCCCAAATATTTACAAGCAACGGCATCACCAGGAAAAGGTCTCTCACAACATAGATCAATGCCCCCACCTCCACCGCCACCCCCCGCCCCAACACCGCCAGGTTCTATTCAGAAGTCTAGGATAAGGCCGGGAATATTCGTTTCTAGTACTTTCCCAGGTGCTACTGTTGCTTCTGGGCAGAAACTCGTCTGTGGGAACCAGGGCACCAGTCCAGGGCGGGCTCCGGATTCGGGCCCTTTTGGCCCCCATGGTTGAAGAAGCTTTCAGAGGGTAGGGGAGCTTGTCTTTGTTGGTTCTCTGGTGTAGGGCTTCCCAAACTTGGTTAGCTGGATATTCCCTTTGCAGAAAAAAGAAAATCACTCAACACCCTCTGGAAATCTTCCTTATTTTTTTTTCCTCTTGACATTATTTAAATATATTTTGCCAAGTATAGGGCATACGGGTCAACCCAGGTTCAATTCCTCTGCCCCTCTAGAAGACCCTGGCAAGCCACAGAGAGCATCCTGCCCACACAGCAGAGCCTGGCAAGCTACCTGTGGTGTATTCGATATGCCAAAACCAGTAACAAGTCCCACAGTGGAGACATTACTGGTGCCCGCTTGAACAAATTGATAAGCAACAGGATGACAGTGATACAGTGACAGTGGAAATCTTCCTTCTTTAAGGAAACAAACAGAAAGCCCCTCTCCCCCAAACTTCCACTGTCCCTCCTGTATCTTTCTAGCACCCCCCCGCATCCCACCCCAGGACACTGGAAACTCTAGTAGAAATACTACTCTAGTATTCGTACTCCGGGCTGGAGTGATAGCACAGCGGTAGGGCGTTTGCCTTTCACGCGGCCGACCTGGGTTCGATTCCTCCGCCCCTCTCAGAGAGCCCAGCAAGCTACCAAGAGTATCCCGCCCGCACGGCAGAGCCTGGCAAGCTACCCGTGGCGTATTGGATATGCCAAAAACAGTAACAATAAGTCTCACAATGAGAGACGTTACTGGTGCCCTCTCGAACAAATTGATGAGCAACGAGATGACAGTGACAGTGGTTCGTGCTCCGTTGCAAGTGGTGGCTTGCCGAACACTTACTATTTTAACTCCAGCCACCGCGTGTGTTTCTCTGCTGTCTCCTGTGTTTACTTCCCACCGTACAGATTCTCAGGCTTTGCCATTTAGGATTCAGATGTTTATTTTGTAGCCCCTTTGGCAGAGCCTGGTATACACGCGGGAGGGGTGGAAGGCTGCTCACTGGTTGGCTCACTCAGAGGCCATCAGCACATAGGACCCACATTGGGAGCCCGGTGAACTCGGGGACCGCAGTTGGTGCTCAGGAGTGCTTGCTGGGTCATGTCTGTCCGTGGCTTTACGGCCAACATGCCGGCGAGCACTTCCTTCTTATCCCGAGTCCTGCTCCAGCCTGGAAGCTCATTCTCAAAGGCGAAGCTGATGAAATTTTCCAGTTTTCACCTGTAGCAATGATGCTGGTGTATGCTGGAATCACCTGTGACCTTCAGACACTGTTGGTGCCTGAGTTTTGCCCTCAGAGATTCTGCTTGCCTGCCTGCCTGCTTTCTTTCTTTCTTTCTTTCTTTCTTTCTTTCTTCCTTTCTTCCTTTCTTTCTTTCTCTTTCTTTCTTTCTTTCTCTTTCTTTCTTTCTTTCTTTCTTTCTTTCTTTCTTTCTTTCTTTCTTTCTTTCTTTCTCTCTTCCTTCCTTTCTTTCTTTATCCTTCCCTCCTTCCTTCCTTCTTTTCTTTCTTCCCTCTTTCTCTTTCTTTCTTTCTTTCTTTCTTTCTTTCTTTCTTTCTTTCTTTCTTTCTTTCTTTCTTTCTTTCTTTCTCTCTTCCTTCCTTTCTTTCTTTATCCTTCCCTCCTTCCTTCCTTCTTTTCTTTCTTCCCTCTTTCTTTCTCTTTCTTTCTTTCTTTCTTTCTTTCTTTCTTTCTTTCTTTCTTTCTTTCTTTCTTTCTTTCTTTCTTTCTTTCTTTCTTTCTTTCTTTCTTTCTTTCTTTCTTTCTTTCTTTCTTTCTTTCTTTCTTTCTTTCTTTCTTTCTTTCTCGTCACACCCAGCGATGCTCAGGGGATACTCCTGGCTCTGCACTCAGGAATTAATCACTCCTGGCGGTGCTTGGGGGACCCTGTGGGATGCCGGGGATTGAACCCAGGTCGGCCGAGGGCCAGGCAAACGCCCTCCCTGCTGGACTATCGCTCCGGCCCCCTCTGGTTTCTTTCGTGTATGGTGTGATGTGGGCAGCCAGTCCACTACAGCTCCCCCAAGAAGGATAATGTGCAGCTGAGAGTGGGACCCCCCCATCTCGGGCACTGTGTGCGTGTGTCCAGATAAATGGGAGCGCAGCTGCCTCAGGAAGGGGGAGGGGTGCTACGTGCGCCTTGAGTGGTGCAGAGTGAGCACCTTTGACCTTGCGATGAGGATTCAGGGGATGAAAACCAAGCTGGGGGTAAGAACTTGGCAGTGACAGGAGGCACTTGAGAACATCCAGCCTGCCGGCCCCGTCTCTGGTGACCTCCTCTGGCCCACCGCTGGTTGCCGCATTCCAAGGCGGAGGGGCTCTGTTTCAAGGCTGATGGCCGGGCGGCGCTGGGCTGGGTGCAGGTGGCGCGGCTGCTGTAAAGCCCTTTTGTTCCCGCTCCACCCCAAGGGAGCCATGCCCCCCGGGGCGGAGGCGTGGGCCCGCGCCCTTGGCACTCGGCACGGCAGCCCCGCGCCTACACTCGGGCCTCTTGGTGGAAATGCACCGGGCCCCGTGAGACCCCGGGGCTGGCTCAGAGCACTGGGAAAGGTCGTGCCTGGGCCCCCTCACCCCAGCAGGTTGCTCGACTCAGCAACAATCCCGGGGTAATTAAGCCCGACAAGAAGGGGGAAGAGTTGGTGCTTACCGGGAGACCTGGGTAGGCAGAGGTTCCAGCTGTTCCCAATTTGGCCGGAGTCAAGGTTTGACTCACCCGCAGTCACGGGCGCTCCGTGTCCTGATCCGGCAGACCCTCGGGGCCCACTCTCCGAGACATGAATGGGTGGGGACTTCTCCACTCCTTCCTGCCTCTCCTCTCCCTTCTCACGTCTGTCGGAGGCACGGTCACATCAGAATACTGAAGTTGCCCGGCACGGCGTTAGAGAGGCCTGGTGGGCGAGGTGCTGGGCCGGGCACGGAGTCAAGGACGGCGCGTGACTCGCTTTCCTAACAGTGATTCTTCCCGGGGCAGGACAGAAATGCCTGTTTCAGTGTGAGACCCAAATCCAGTTGACTGGGTCCAGTTCACATAATGGTCCTCTGGGTCTTAAGGATAGACCTAAATGCCCAAACCACAGAATCAGCAACCCCCCCCAAAAAAATTGTGAGATCTAGACTTTAATCGTCAAACTCAAAGAGTTACCTGTGAAGATGGCAGACTGGGGCGGGGGTAGAGGGACCCGGCGGAGGCTGATGGAGAGAAGTCGACACTGGTGGCAGGACGGGACATCGTACGTGTCTGAAACTCAGCTCAGAGTGACTTTGTAAACCCTGCAACTTTAATAAAACAAAATGTAAGGGGAAAATATATATATAAATGGCTCGTCTGGGCTGCCTGAAAAACCCTAGGACGGATGGGAGCTGAGGGCGCCGTTGACCCAGAAGCCACATGCTCAGCCCAGAGTCAATTTTTAAAAACTCTTTGCCCAGCAAACAGATCAAAACGGGATCCAGAGGTGGGTGGCGAAGGCCACACCCATATAGCCACCTGGGGGTGGTGAGGACTCAGCCCATGGGGCCACGGGCTCCCTGGGATCCGTGGGAGGGTCTGGAACACCCGAGCTTAGAGTGACCCTCTCCGTCCAGAGCGAGTGTGGCAGTGTGACAGGCCAGGCCAGGAACGGCTCAAGGTTGGGGGAGGTGGCGGGGGAGGGTAGGGGGGACTCTTCCTTCAAGAGAATGATGAAGAGACACAGACTTGGGCTACTGGAATTAGGGGGACGCGTTCCTTTCTCGGGGTTTCGAAGGAGTACGTATCACCCAGTGCTTTCTCGCTTCTGACCCGATGGATGCTATCTCAGTGTCTTTTCCCAACCCTAAGGGACCCTCTCCCTGTAGTTTTCTGTTCACACCCATACAAGTGTTTTCCAGAGAGGAAGTCGCCGTGGAATGGTTCCCACGAAGCCCCTTGCCTCCTTCCCCCAAACAATTTACCCTTGCAGTGTCCCATGGGCCAACACCAGGCACCCCACCCCCCACCACCAGCCACGTCAGAATGAACCGACCACAGATTAAAATTACAGCCACTCAGGAGAGAGGAGTCTCTAATTTGGGCTTAAAATAGCCTGCAGCCGAGAGCCTGAGCGATCAGGAGCAAGGTGTAATCACAGGAGCGCACCCGGAGGACCCAGCCCAGTCGGACCCAGCCGGGACGGACACAGCGTAGGGTTTGGGGGGCGGAGCTGCAGGCCCCTCAGCTCACAGGGGGGTTGTTCTCTCTCCTTGGGTCTCGTTCTCGATGGAAGGATGAATGACAGGGTGGCAGAAACGCGTGGGACCTGCCTGTGTCCTCTGTGGCCTGCGGCTGCGCCATTCCTCCGGACTTTGTTCCATCCCTTTGGAACATTCGCTCTCACCAGGGCACCACGTTGCTGAAACTCTGGCCAGCAGCACATCCTGTGCGTCGGGGATGCTGTTGCCACTGTCTGCTCTTGAGTCAGGCCCACCCCCGTCTGCAGTTGTATAAGCAACAGTACTGGTCATGGTAAGGGCAGTGTGGCTGTTTGGGGGCTAGGTACTCTTCCCTCCTCCTCTCTTCCTCCTCCTCCTCCTCCTCCTCCTCCTCCTTCTCCTTCTTCCTCCTTTCTTCCTTCTTCCTTCTTCCTCCTCCCCCTTCTTCTTCCTTCTCTTTTATAATTGAATCACCAGGCGATAGACCCTACAAAGCTATTCATGATTAAGTTTCAGTCCTACAGTGTTCCAACACCCATCCCTCCACCAGTGCACATTTCCCAGCACCAGTGTCCCCAGTTTCCCTCCCATCACCCCTACTCCCCACCCCCTGCCTGCCTCTATGGCAGACACTTTTCTCTCTCTCTCTCTCTCTCTCTCTCTCTCTCTCTCTCTCTCTCTCTCTCTCTCTCTCTCTCTCTCTCTCTCTCTCCTTTTGGGCATTGTGGTCTGCAATACAGATACTGAAAGCTTATCAGAAATATCCCTTTACCTACTTTTAACACTCAGTTCTTGTCCAGCGTGATCATTTCCAGTTATTATTGTCATACTGGTCTCTTCTCCCTCTTGCTTCCCCGTGGCCCCCCACAAGCTTGTGGTTAGAGCCAACCATTGACCAGTCTTCCTAGCCCCTGTTTCCCCTGGCCATGGATATTAGTCTTCTTCTCTATTTTTTTTTATATCCCACAAATGAGTGCGATCATTCTGTCTGTCCCTCTCCTTCGGACTCATTTCACTCAGCATGAGACTCTCCATGTCCATCCTTTTATGGGCAGATTTCCTGACTTCATTTTCCCTAAAGGACTGGAGTGATAGACAGCGGGTAGGGTGTTTGCCTTGCACGCGGCCGACCTGGGTTCGATTCCTCCACCCCTCTCGGAGAGCCCGGCAAGCTACTGAGAGTATCCCGCCCACATGGCAGAGCCTGGCAAGCTACCTGTGGCATCTTCGATATGCCAAAAACAGTAACAACAAGTCTCACAATGGAGATGTTACTGGTGCCTGCTCGAGCAAATCGATGGGCAACGGGATGACAGTGATACAGCGATTTTCCCTAACAGCTGCGTGGTATTGCATTGTGTCGATGTCTTCACTATACTTGACACTTATAAACTGGGTAAATTCTCAATGCTCTACCGTAAAGGATGTGTGGCCTCTGAGCTCCGTTTCTTCAGTCATGCTGCCGTCTGAGTGTAGACCGGTGATGCGTGAGCGTTATTCCAACCCCCTCCCTCCTGCCCTGGGCCTTGCCGTGCTGTTTCTCCTCCTTCCTTAGCCTGGGCTGCAGGAGCAAAAGGCCATCGGCCGGGTGCCTTAGTGACTCTGTGCTGTATTTCTGTTCTGGAGACTGAAATTCAGAAGCCAGGGGCTGGCGTGGTCAGCTCTGATGAGAGTCCTCTCTCTGGTGGGCAGACAGTCATCTTCTCTGTGTCCCTCGCAGGGGAGAGGGTGGGAACGTGAGTGGCCAGTGCTTCTTCCTCTTAGTTTTTGGCTTTTATTTACTTATTTTTTAGTTTCAGGGCCACACCTGGCTCTGCACTTACGATCACTCCTGGGGAACGTAACGCAGCTCCGAGGATGGAATTTAGGTCTGTCCTGTCTCTCTGCCTCTGTCTCTTTCGCTCATAAGGGCGCTTTGTGGGCTGGAGCGATAGCACAGTGGGTAAGGTGTGTGCCTTGCATGCGGCCGACCCAGGTTCGATTCCCAGCATCTCATATGGTCCCCCCCTGAGCACTGCCAGAAGTAATTCCTGAGTGCAGAGTCAGGAGTAACCCCTGAGCATCGCTGGGTGTGACCCAAAAAGAAAAAAAAAAAAGGAGGGGGCACTTTGCTCACTGCAGGGCTCTGCATCTGTGACCTCATCCACAACTCATCACCACAGACTCCATCACTTTGAGGGCTACTTAGGACCTCAGTCTGGGGACTGGTGGGGGGTGAGGGTTTGGGTGGGTGGGGGGGGTGGCGTAATACAAAAGCTGTCAGAGCCCTACCACTTCCTTGATTTGGGTTTGGGTTTTCGTTTCACCTTCCCCCCTCCCCTGCCATGTCGGACAAGCTTCTGGATCAGGGTCAGCCGATGTCCCAGAACAGGGCCACGTAGTAAATATTTGAGCTCCGGGGACCGCAGGGTCCTAGCGGCACCTCCCCGGCTCAGCTCCTCGAGCTCAGAGGCAACCAGAGACCATCTATAAATGGACGAGCGTGGCGGCGTTCCAAGAAAATGATATTTTTGGATACCGAAATTTGAATTTCATATATAATTTTTATGGGTCGTGAAATATTATTTTCATTCTTCGCCCCCCCTCTGCCCCCAATTTAGAAATACAAAAAGCGTTCTTAGCTTGTGGGCCCACAGAGAGAGGCTGCCACCGGCTCTGCCCGGCCGGTGGGCCGTCTGCGGACCCTTGTCCTAGAGCTGGGGGATGTGGACGATGGCTCTTCCTTGACCCGGTGGCCTCCCGAAGTCTCACTCGTGGACGCGTCCCCTCTCTCCCCTCCCCCACGCTGATTGAGAGAGTGACCCCCTCCCCGCTGCCCAGGGGAGTCACTCAGGTATAAGGGTGACTTGGGAACACTGTTGATCTTCAGAAAGTGAATAAAAAGTTTCCCTTTCCAACCCACTTCCCCCCCCACCAAAAGAAAGGGATGAATGTCCCATCTTTGTCACAATGACTGACAGGAGTGAGCCTCCCTCCCTCCTGTGGGACGTTGTGATGGTTCCAGGAGGGTGGAGAGAGACGTCACCCCCCACCCCATAAAGCGCAGGGATTCGGGGATTCATTCTTCACAAACAGACCTACAGAACGTGATGCGTAATAGGAAACAGATTTCCCACCCCCACCCCCTGCAGCCCCCCGAAGATAAATGGAATGTCCCCACCTCCCAAACCGAGAAGAGAATTGTTTCCTTTTTTACAAAGGAAACAAATTGGATTCTCCAAGGAATAATCAGACGTTTTTTGAAATTGTCATAATAAGCAAGATACGGTTTCAGGGATGATCAAAGGGGGACTTGCTTTCCCGGGGGGCGGAGGGGGGCTGGACAAGCAGGACTGGTCGGAGAGTCGGAGGGGCGCTTCTTTCTCTCCTGTGGCCCCCTGGGCATTTTATCAGCACCAGATGCAGGAATGGAGTTGGGGGGTTGGGGGTGGAGGGGGTCACCCTGGCCCTGCCGTCTGCCCGTAAGGACCTTCTCTTCCTTCCCAGCTCGTCTTCAGCTCCCTGCCGAGGCCGGTCCCCACGCCCCAGCCAGCCCACTGACAGCTGCTGTTCATTTTGCTCTGTGGGACAGGGCACCGCGGATGGGGGGGACTTGCCCAGCGCTCACAGCCAGCCGGGTGGGTGTGCGGGACCCGCCCACATGGATGGGCGAATGGTTTGGGCCGCGTTCCCGGCCGTCGGGGCTCCAGGGCTGAGGCCTCTGGTCTTAGTGAAGGCAGGAAGTCACGCCGGCCGAGGGGACGGGCCGCTGGTACCTGGATGGACGACGTCTGCATCTGCCACTGTGTGTTCGGCCCAGTGCTCGTGGGCACCTCTGCCACCAGCTGGCATATGCGTTAGGAGCGGCTGGGCGCGGGGGGAGCTGCGGTCTTTGGGTCCAGAAGCCTGAACGTCACAGTTCAGCGCCGGATCCTGAAGATGTGGAAGGGACTGTCCCTTCCCAGGAGCCTGCAGGGCAGTGGGGTGGGGGTGGGGGGAGGGCTGCCACCCAGCAATCCAGGTCTGACCTGCAGAGTGGATGACACTTAGAAGATAGGACACGGGGCTGGCGTGATAGCACAGCAGGTGGGGCGTTAGCCTTGCACGCAGCCGACCCGGGTTCGAATCCCAGCATCCCATATGGTCCCCTGAGCACTGCCAGGAGTAATTCCTGAGTGCAGAGCCAAGAGTATCCCCTGTGCATCGCCGGGTGTGACCCAAAAAGCAAAAAAAAAAAAAAAAAAAAAGATAGGACAACTCGAGGGAGTTGCGTTACCTCTTAGGCTCTCCGTTTTTTTTTTTTTTTTTGTAAAGTGGGAATTAAAAAAAAAACAAACAACAAAAACATAACGATCCACCTCAGAGGGTGGCTCGGGTGATTCATGGGGGATGCATAGCGCCTGATCCATGAGGAGAACTCGGCCCCGTGGCCAAACATTTGATTATTGTTATTTGTGTTATTCGCTAGGAGATTTCCTAGTCGGGAACCGGGCCCAACATTTGCACACATCTTTTTCATTTAATTCATAAGGTCCTTTTCTCTCGCAAAGACTTCATTTGATCACCTCAGATGCTCCCCCAGGTTCAGGAAGTGGCTGTTAACCCATTTTGCAGAGGAGAGGAGTGGCCCTCCCCCCCCACCCCCCGGCCACATAACGGAGTCTCGGAAACTGGGCTGTGAGCCTTGATGCTCTGTGCTCCTTGCATGGAGGCTGTTGACGCTGCACTTAGACCCTCTCCCCGAGATTGGGGGGCTGCGGGAGACTCTGATATGAGGAAGCGAGCTCTGCTTTCCAGGAGCCGACAGGCCAGTGACAATCCAAGACCTTTGGTTGAGGAAGTGGAGAGCCTCCATGCACGTGGCAGCCACTTTCGCTGTCCCCAGCAAGAGAAGACCAGCTCAGGAGCCCTGGCAGGGGGTGGGGGGCGGTGAGGTCGGGGGGGAGGGGCATCCCAGTGATTCTGCAGACACTGAGTAGCCAGGAGTGCTCCCTGTCCCCTTCGGATGGCACTCAGAATTTTCTCGCGCTGAACCTGCAGAGACCTGCTTCTGGCTTCCTGCGTGTCACTCGGCAGATCCCCCCCCCCCACCCCCGTGCGAACATGGATGCCAGCCCCGGTGGATTGGCATTCAGCTCCCAAGTTGCATCACATTCTCCCCTCCTTTGCCACAGAGCTCCACATTATTTTGTGATTACTTCGCATCATCCTTCCTAAATGTGCATCAAATTAAAGAGTTATTAGGGCATGGCAGGACATGTTTATGGGGAAGAATTTCCTTTAAAGTCACAGCTCAGCCTGAACTCACTTTATTAGTGTTTATACAGAGGACGGAGGCTGTTCCAATGCAATCCATGTTTATATCCCAGCAGCAGTCATTCCATTCTTCGGACGGCTCCTTCCTGTTTTCTGAAAGGGATTACCATACCTGTATGAAAAGTTCATGGTGTGTGTATTCCGGGGCTGGTCAGGTTTGGAGCGGGGCACCGTTCAGAGAGTGACATCGTGCAGGACCTGTTGATGTCTTCACTGTAAACGGCATAGATGTGAAGAGGTCAGTGGCTCAAGTGGGTGAGGACAAGGATTTAGTTGATACCAGCCCCCCCACTGTGAGCCCTACCTTTGTGCTACACTTCGTTTTTTTGTTTGTTTGTTTGTTTGGTTTGGTTTTTTTTTTTTTTTTTTGCTTTTTGGGTCATACCTGGCGATGCACAGGGGTTACTCCTGGCTCTGCACTCAGGAATTACTCCTGGTGGTGCTCAGGGGACCATATGGGATGCTGGGATTTGAACCCGGGTCAGCCGCGTGCAAGGCAAACGCCCTACCCGCTGTGCTATCGCTCCAGCCCCTGTGCGACACTTCTTTGCCCGGGATATCTTGTGACTCTGGCTAGGGACACCCTTTGTGTTGATTTGGTGAGGGCATCCCTGTAGGAGATTTTCCTACAGCTTTTCCTCGTTTGCCCAGCGTAATTATTAATGGTGCTCTCTCGACTCACAAAAGCACTCTAGTTTGGATGACAAATTATGTATGTGGTCACTCAAGTCCTCCTTGATTCCAACTTTTATTGATACCAGTGAAGTACTGGTTTCAGCTTCGAATCTCAGGTCATCACCAGTGAAGAGCAAATGTAACTCAGCTAAAACTCTCAACGAGGAGCTCAAGTTCAGATCATCCCGTTAGGTAATAAAGGTCTACTTTTTCTCATTTTTTTGAATGCCAGGCACTTTTGAAAATCAGATTCACGGACTTTTTCAATAACGGCAGTGCAGGGCACTGAACCCAGGGCCTCCGCACGTGTGAAGCGCTGGGTTTGATTCCCAGCAAGGCCAGAGCTCGACCACTGAACCACATCCTCTACCCTGGGCTGTGGGGAGACAAGAATAAATAAAATATGGCCTTGGCTCCCAAGAAGCTGCTTTAATAAAGGTTGGGGGTGTTGCATAAATTCTCTGACCTGATCGCTTGAATGTGTCTTTCACTGTCCAGGACTGTATTTATTTCATGCAAGTGGATTGCTGAGATCGTGTGGCCAGACACCTGAGTCTTTGGGCATTGGTGCCCAGTGGCACTTACTCGCTTCTGACCGGAGGGCAGGGGCCCTGAGTTGTCCATTCATAAAACAGGGCTGGCGATGGCACCAGCCTGGCAGGCTGGCTGCGAGCGTCGTCAGAGGCAGAGAGGATGAAGTGCTGGCACACGGTAAACACCGGATACAAGCTGGCTCTTGCTGACTAATTACTAATTCTGTGGATATTTACTCAGGCCCCAGTGCGGGCGGGCGCTCGCTCTGCACTGCTCCTGCCAGGGCCTAGGTGGCCTTCTTTGGAAAGTGGCATTTGGGCTAGCGCTGTGGTTCGGCAGTGAAGAAGAGCACGCCTTACGTGCGTGTGGCCTTAGGACACTGGGGAGGGTCAGAGTCAGTGAGAATTATCCTGGGGCTAGTTTAGGGTCAGAATCTCACCCTGGAGGATCAGTCAGCTTGTTTTTATTCTTTTACAGATGCAGGAGATAGGTCCCTCCCTCCCTCCCTCCCTCCCTTCCTTCCTTCCTTGCCTCCTTCCTTCCCTCCTTCCTTCCTTCCTTGCCTCCTTCCTTCCTTCCTTGCCTCCTTCCTTCCCTCCCTCCTTCCTTCCTTCCTTCCCTCCCTCCTTCCTTCCTTCCTTCCTTCCTCCTTCCTTCCTTCCTTCCTTCCTCCTTCCTTCCTTCCTTCCTTCCTTCCTTCCCTCCTTCCTTCCTTCCTTCCTTCCCTCCTTCCTTCCCTCCTTCCTTCCTTCCTTCCTTCCTTCCTTCCTTCCTTCCTTCCTTCCTTCCTTCCTTCCTTCCTTCCCTTCCTTCCTTCCTTCCTTCCTCCTTCCTCTCCCTCCTTCCTTCCTTCCTTCCTTCTTCCTCCTTCCTTCCTTCCTTCCTTCCTTCCTTCCTTCCTTCCTTCCTTCCTCCCTTCCTTCCCCAGAAGTCTGATCAGGAATTATTCCTTCTGGGCTTTGGGGGACCATATCAGGTTCTGGGGACCTAACCCTCGGTGGGCTGCATGTAAGGCAAATGCCCAACGCACGGGTACTGTTGCTCCAGCCCCAAGATTTTCATAGAGTTGGAAATGAACATGGAGGACGGTCATCGGACAAAGATCAGTGGCAAAACTAAGTGAACCATTTGCTCCTGTCGTAGTCCAGGGCAGGAGGTGTAGATCATGGTGGGTGGTCCAGGTTCTCCATCGTCACTCAGGAGCCAGTGCTCCTTCCAGCTTGGATGCCACCGTTTCTGACATCCCGCCCACCCCATACGCCGAAGGAAAGAGAATGTAACGTATAGAATGCTTTATGGCCCCTATTTGGCATATATCACTTGCACATTACTTGAGTCAGAAACACATTGCATTGCCTCACTTGAATCCAAGGCTCCTGGGAAATTTCTTTCCTTTCCTTTTTTTTCTTTTGTTTTATTGCATCACTGTGAGGTAGACCCTTACAAAGCTGCTCATGGTTAGGCTTCAGCCATACAGCGCCCAGCACCCGTCCCTCCACCAGTGGACATTTCCCAGCACCAGTGTCCCAGGTTCCCTCCCATTACCCCCCCCCCCCCGACCCAGCCTGCCTCTCTGTCCTGGAAAATTTAATTCCATTTTCAGCCCAGCCAAATGCCGGTGGAATCCTTTGATGCCCGTGTCCCTGCTGTAGCAGAGCCGACCTTTCCCTCCGTGTTCCCAAAGGCTGACCCTGATCTCTCCCGAGATGCGGGTTTCTGGCTGCTCCGCTGTCGTGGAGGCCTGCCTGCTGGTACTTACTCTCACGCACTCTGGAGAAACTCGAGAACGGGCCTTCCAGGGGAGCTTGGAGGATTGGGGGCTTCCTGGTCCAGTCGAGTCCAACACAGTGTGAATCTCTGAGTGGAGAGCCAGCACCTGGCACTGAAAGGGATGTCATCGTGGGCGGGATGAGGGGAAGGACAGGAGCTGGCGTGTCCGGGGTGGGGGACATCGCAAAGAGAGAGCGCTCAGTGCGGATGAAGGATGGCAGGATGTGTCAGGATCGACTCGGAAGAGCTGTGGCTTAGGCGAGTGTCCCCAGGGCTAGTCACACATACAGGTTCCCCACCCCCTGTTATTTTTTTTTAATGTTATATCATATTTTGGATGAATAATATTCAGCATATTGATGACAGCAGTTGCTTCTGAGAGCACTTACTATATCATTGACCCTACATTCTTATCATCTTATTTAATCTTTGTAATACCCTCGGAGTGCGATCTGCTGTATGTATACCCGTTTTACACGGGAGGAAGCGGAGGTTAAGCAAGTGTTCATTAGCTCGCCTGTTATCACGATGCAGTTGGGTAATAGTCAGACCGAGACAGTCCTATTCTAGGGCTTTCTCTCACAGGCGTTCTTCTCCAGCGCAGGAAATTCAGAGCCTCGTCAGGAGTGAGATCCAGCAGACGCTGAATGTGGCGGAACTGTCTTGTCCAAATGAGGCATTGCCTCGTAACTCCCTTTCTCTGTGTTTTAAAGGCCTGCGGGTTATCCAACTGCCTGATTTGGGCCATAAACCAAATCCGCCAGTTTAATTTCCAAATGCTAAAAAAAAAAAAAAAACGTACAGAAGACCAGATAAAAACATGTCTGCGGGCCCAAATTGGCCCCTGGGCTACCAATTTGCGAGTTCTACTCTGTGCCCGCAGCGAAGAGCTGGATGTGGCGGAGCGATGCCCCCTTCCTGCCGGAGCAGAACGTCAGACAGAGCCAGACAGAGCCAGACAGCGCTGGCCAGGAGCCTCCTGCTGGCGGGAGGGGCGTGGGGGGAGGAAGGGTGGAGCCCCCCCCCCCCCGCTGGGCCCGCCTCCCTCCCTGGCCACCACCCCCAGTCCACCTTCCTGGACGCCCGCTTGGCTGGCCTGCTCTTCCCCCCGCCCCCCCCTCCAGGTAGCTCGCCGTCTGCACGGCACTGGCTGCAAACTCTTGCAGGTGTAAAATTATATATGCGCGCGCGTTGCCAAGCCAGACGTTTAGCCCAGGGAGGCTCCGTTCCCAAACAACCGAGGTGGTGTGAAGCCAGGTTTGAAAATCAAATAACACTCGTTTTTTTCTTTTTTATTTTCTTTTTTCCCCTCTCCCCGATACACGTGTGTTTAAAAACTCGTATGTGATTCTGTAGCGGATGAGAACAAAGTGTAGCAGTCGGAGAACGGCTGGAGGGTGCTCCCGTTGAGCAAGCCCAAGCTGGGAGAGGCGGGGTGGGGGTGGGGAGGGGGCACCACGAGGGAGGGTGGGTCTAGAAGGGAAGCCTGGTTGCCCGGGACTGCGGGGAGGAGGGGACAGAGGGAGAAATCGTGCCTCAGTGGCTGCCGCGTCTTCTCTGTCATAAGGCAGATGGAGGAGGGCATTGAGTCCTTCGGAGTGAGGAGATCAGGTGAAGGAAGGCTGACCCCGCGCTGGCAGGGCCCCCCTGAGCTGTTTGGGGGATCATCGAAGAACATAGTGGGGCACAGCAAGAGGGCACCTGGGGCCAGAGCATGAGGCTTTCATCCACGAGGCTCAGAGCCCTGGTCCTGTGGCCACAGGCCTCGGCCGAGACCATTTTCCGGTTGTGGTCCTGAGTGATCCTCCGCATCACTGGGTGGAATATCCCTGGGAGGGGTCCTGGGGCCCCTGAGCATGGCTGGTAAGGTTCCCGGGGGACAGAGAGACACAAAAGAAGAGAGAGAAAAGGGGGGAAAAATTGCATTTCAGATCTTTGGTCACTTGAGCCCTGCTGGTACTTTAGCTATGGGGAGAGCTCCGTCCGGTTCAACAGGGCAACGTTTTCCACCCTCCTCCCCCCAGTTTTGGGGAGGACGGGGAGGGGAGGACACACAGTAATGCATAGTTACCGTGGGGAGCGTTGGCAGCCCTCACCAGCAAACCGTAGAAGGTTGAAAACACGAGAGGTCTTCGCCCCACAGCATCCGGAGAGAATGAGTATGTGTTTCCTCGCATCTCCAAGGGGCTTCATTCATCCACGGTGTCTGGGAGGGAGGGAGGGAGGGAGGGAGGGGGAGGGAGGGAGATGAATCTGTGCTCTTGGCTCCCTGGAGCCTCGCCCTCCTTTGGGAGACAGGGCAGACACACAGGAAGCCGGCAGCAGTCCATGAGGTGGAAGGAAATGCGATGAAGACCAGAATGAGCTGTGCAGAGTCTACGGGGACACAGAAGTTCAGAAGTTCAGCACCCGGGGGGGAAGATCAGCAGATCAGCGTAGGACGGAGAGTCGGGGACGTCTGCCGGAGGGAGGGTCGGGGTCCTTGTTGAAGCCCCCCAGGAGGGGGGGTTTCTTTCCATTTCCCTGGGGTTATGGTAACAAAGTGTCATGGACTTGGCTGAGAACAGCAGGTTCCCAGTCCTGGGGTGCCCAGGTCGAAAATCAAGGAGCCAGTCGGGTGGGGCTCGCTCTGAAGCCCTTCAGAGAATCTACCCTGCCTCTTTCTAGATTCTTTTTTCTCTTTTTTGCTTTTTGGGTTACACCCGGCGATGCACAGGGGTGACTCCAGGCTTTGCACTCAGGAATTACTCCTGGCGGTGCTCAGGGGACCCTATGGGATGCTGGGAATCGAACCCGGATCGGTCACGTGCAAGGCAAATGACCTCCCTGCTGTGCTATCGCTCTCAGCCCCCTCTGCCTGTATCCTGTACCCTGCTGTGCCCGGCGTCCTGGAATTGGGGGTCCAGGCGGGTAGCGTTTGTGGATGAAGGGATATCCGGTATATCACCCCAGTCTCTGGGGAACACCGCAGAGTTCCCCAGTGCCACTCTCTCTCTCTCTCTGCAGGTGGGAGGGCTCCCCATGCAAGCTCTCAAGCTTGTGGGCAGAGTTCAGTTCCTCGACGCCTGTTAGGCAGAGAGCTTTGGGTTCCTGGTGGTCATCGTTAATTTCTTTTCTTTTTTTTTTTTTTTTTTTGCTTTTTGGATCACACCCAGTGATGCATAGGGTTCCTCCTGGCTCTGCACTCAGGAATCACTCCTGGAGGTGCTCAGGGGGCCCTATGGGATGCTGGGAATCGAACCCAGGTCGGCCGCGTGCAAGACAAATGCCCAACCTGCTGTGCTATCGCTCCAGCCCCTCATTGTTAATTTCTTGTCGGTGGTTTGGGGACCCTGACACCGCTTCCTTGCCGTGTGGGCTGAAGCTAAGTCACCACTTAGCTTCCTCACCGATGCTGTAAGATACGCCCCACGATCAGAGGAACATCATTCAGTCCTATGTGCCATGTGTTATCTGGGTGGGTGGGGGGGTTCGGGTGGGCGACAAATCTGTAGGCCTGGCTCACTCTCAAGGAGGGAGTCACAGGAGGTCACCCCATGAGGGGACAGAGTTGGGGTCATGGGAACCGCCCTACCATCAGCTACACCCACCGAAGGAATAAAGAAACTGTCTGTTGTTCAGCATTCTATTTCTCCACACAAACACAGTGCCAGGGCCAGGACGGCTGTTTCATAGCGGCTAATTGTGGGAAGAAAGGAAGGGCGGAGTTGCGGAGGGGGAGGGCGACCTTCTATTCTGAGTCGCCCTGCCTGGCTTTGAAGGCCAAACTCATCTACTCGCTCTCATCCTACGGCATTGTCTCTGAGGTTTTATACATGCTGTTTCCTTTAACCGGGAATCCTTTTTTTTTTTTTTAATTTTTTTTTCTTGCTCTCACCTATTTCCATGCCAACCAACCTAGCTCTGACCAGCCCGTCCTCGAGGTCTTAATTATAAATGTTATTTGATCCTGGAAACCGTTTTCCTTTGGTCCCTACCATCGGATTCTATCGTGCTGGCGATACTCCTTCTTTTACGGTCTCCGATCAGCTTTTCTTTAGACTGCTGGCGTGGCAGACAGCGGCGTTCCTTAAATCCAGCCTCCCAGGACAAACGGGACGTTCAGTCTGATTCGTAAATGTGGTTGCATTGGAGTGAGGCTCTATCTGTTAGTTTGTATGTTGTCTCTCATTACTTTCATGCAACAAAATGAATTTGATGGTGGGAATAGAATATATATAAATATATATATAAATATATATAAATATATGTTTATAAATATATAAATAAATATATATATAGATTTATAGCTGGCAAAGTCTAAATGATTTATTATCTGGTCCTTTAAGGAAAAAAGTTTGCCAAACCGGTTCTAGAGTGTTTCTACAGTTTATGGTAAATTTCTTTCTTTTATTTGGATTGCTTAAGCATGGCAGCTCTGGCTGTCTGATTTGTAGTCATAGACCCACATTTAATTCAGCTCCTGGAAGCTAACGGTCATGGCACCTTTGTTGAATCAATGACTGAATGAATCAAGTATCACTGTTGTCACGTTGTTCATCGATTTGCTCGAGCGGGCACCAGGAACGTCTCCATGGTGAGACTTGTTGTGACTGTTTTGGGCATATCGAATATGCCACGGGGAGCTTGCCAGACTCTGCCATGCGGGGGGATACTCTCAGTAGCTTGCCGGGCTCCCCGAGAGGGATGGAGGAATCGAACCCGGGGACTGAATCAAGTATCAGCAACTAAACAGGTGGAAGAGTTAGTTATTCCAGCACACTTAGTTGAGAGGCAAAGGGGATATTTCAGAGGTGAAGCAGGATTAAGGGACACAGTGGTCATTGTCACCCTCCACCCAGAGGAGACAAACGTCAGTGGCAGAAAACACACATGACCTTTAACAGAGCCCCAGACTGACCCAGCGACCCCTCAGGGGGCAGTGTCCCCAGGGGCAGTGGACACTTTCTCCTCCCCCTGCTCCCTCCCCCCCCCATCCCCACTCAACCAAAGGACGCAGGAGCCAGCCCGGCCATGCCATGCGGGGCTCTCAGACCAGCTTCCGGGATGGAAACAGGTGGGGAGTGAATCCCGGAAGCTGGGGCCGCAGCCCTCTGCCCACTCCCCTGGCTCGGTTGCAGTCTTCCTTGCTGGCCACAAACAAGTGGTCAGGCCGGGTTCTGAAGCACCTGGACTCCGGTACGTCTGCACCCTCTCCCCGAGTAAGGTTGCCCAGCCCTGCGGGGTCCTGAACATAAGGACGCCACCCCAAGCTCTTGGCTGGTTGGAAGCTTGCTGTTGCCTCTGTCCTCAGACTTTTCACTGCTCTGGGACCCCCACCCACCCCTGGCTTAGACCCCCCAGGCCCCCAGCACGCTTTCCTCTTCCCGTCTCCTCAGGAAGACCGCTCGCTCTCGGTGCGGCTGATTTTTTTTTCTTTTTGGGTCACACCCGGCAATGCACAGAGGTCACTCTTGGCTCTGCACTCAGGAATTACTCCTGGCGGTGCTCAGGGGACCCTATGGGGTGCTGGGAATCGAACCCGGGTCAGCCGCGTGCAAGGCAAACACCCTCCCCGCTGTGCTATCGCTCCTGATTTTTACCGATCTCCCAAATCTCTGCGCGTTCTTCACGGACTCTGGGCCACGGCCTGGGCCTCGGGCCGGATCTCTGCAGATTCCCTCACGGCCCTTCGAAGTTTCCCATAAGTCTCGATTCGCCCTGCCGCTCCCCTCCCCACCTCGAGATGCCGAACCCTCTGAGGGCTAGGACCGAGCCGTATGGGTACTGGAATTACTGTCCAGCCCCCTCGCCAGCACAGAGAGCCGCTGGGAATCATGACCTCAGCCAGCTCCAGGGGCTTCTCCTCTAACTCTGCAGGGATGAGCCGCCCCGTCTAAATAGCCTTCCCAGCCCGTGCAATGCCGAGACCTTCTCTCGGTCTGAATCCCGGAGATGGTGCTTTGGAAGCACTTGCCCTCCGGTGCTCGGTGCTCATGAAACCCGATTCGGAGAGTCGGTGAAGCTCGCCAGCTCCCTGTACCAGTTCCGACTGGCACCTCGGCATCGCCTTCCTCAGAGCTCTTGGCCGCGGGTGAAACATTAACTACCTCGAGTGCTGCTCAGGGAGCACTTCCGTCCGCACGGCATCTCTCCAGCCTGTGTGGTCCTGTCGGGCTGGAATCTGGGGTCATATTTAACACGGCATCAGCCGTGCCAGCAGCCAGGCCGGGCTCCATAAAGTGAAGAGGGTTTTTCCCAAATCAGCCAGTGAAGAAATGGAGGCGCAGATCTGTGCCCTGGGGGTTTATGATCAAAGTTCTTTTCTCCCCATGATGCTACTTCACTGCAGTTGATTTTTATTACCCTGCCCCCGTCACCCCCGCACTCACCCGCCCCCCATGCCTTCCCAGATGTACCATAGTGGGGAAGAGGGGGGGGGCGTGGAAATAAAATTTGCTGGAATGCCACCGAATGAATCCAAAGAAGGGTATGAATATACATGTGCCAAGATAGGAATAGCGGCCTGGCCCAGAACATTTTTGCTCCATTTATTTCCCAACATTGTTCGGAATTCTTCCCTCCCCACCCCACCCCACCACACAAGGTGTCAAACAGATGTGAAAATACCAGAGTTCCAAGTCACAGCTTTGGTTTATGATTCACTGATTGGGACGGCCGGGGGGAGGGGGGCGGGGAATCATTTAGGAGATTACCACGTGATCTCTTCTTGATGAAGGCAGCATGGTTGCCGATGAGCAGCCTGGCACTGAAAGCAGACCCGCTGGACACAGCAGAGACGCGCCCCCCAGCTCCCCAGCCCACGCCCAGATGCTGCCGGAGGGTCAGCACCCCGCCCTGGCTCAGCTCTCCCTGGGAGACGGGAGAGGGAACTGCAAGGCCACTGGGAGTATCTTGTTGCTTTATCCAGACACAAAAGACGGGGCATTCTCTTCTTGTTCATTGCTTCACTGACGGGTGCCTCACGCAGCCAGTAGCGAGCCTGAGGCAGCAGGAAAACTACTCCAGCTCTTCTAGGGGGGTCCTCGTGAGGGGACGGAGGCGAGAGATGATGCCACCTCTGCATCCTCAGACCTTACTGCAGACCCACCACTCCCTGCCGGCCTGACTTCATGCAAGAGCCTTTGAAGCAAGGCCGGTGATGGAGCTGGAGATTCAGCCTCAGCTCCTTGTGAAAAATGGGACCGGACCTATGGCCCGGGATTGCTCTCTGAATTCAGAGAATGTGCATTTCATTTCTGAGTGCCGTGCCTGCCAGAGGCATACTTTGGAGGAGGGGGCAATAAATAATAATTCTTAGGGTGATACTTTGCATTTGGGGGGAGCAGGTTTGGGTCAGAACCAGGGGTGCTCAGGGCTACTGAGGGATCAAGCCTGGTGATGCTTGAGGTACCCCATGGAGTGCCGGGGATGAACCTCAGTTCATCATACTGCCTTATCCCGGTACTGTCTCTCTATCCCCGATACCTGGAGTTTTTACTTGTCAAGGAAGTAGAAGTAAGTACCTTTCAGAACCACCGCAAAGAAGAGGTGAGAAAAGGATGGAAAGCTCCAGACTCAGAGAGGCTGCGTTTGTCGGCGAGACTGTTCTAACAGATAGCCCCAGTCTTCAGGGACGGAAGCGTTTTTTGAATGCGTCTGGTGTAATAAACTGGGAGAACGGAGCCCAAAAGCGTCTGTCCTGTGTAGCCATTCAGGGTCTTTTTTGCCGTCCATTGCTGTCCTCCCCATTCAGAGAGCTCCTAAATCCAGCCCAGCGTGAGAGAAGAGTAAGTGTGGAAGACTGGGCTGGTGTTGGGGGTTATCTAGAAGGTAGCGTATATTGTATCTGTCCATGGCGCATGGTCAGACTTCTCCCTGCGAAGGTAGTTAGGTGATATTTCACCGTAGTGCGCTTTCTGTCTATGGGAAACGGTTTCCAGATTCTGCTACGGGGTTCAGTGAATTGGCGGATGGGGTGGGAGGGGGGTGTGGCAAGCAAACCCCCCAAAGGGCATGCCATGGGGCATCTGAGTAGAATCCCAACGTTAAATAGTAAATTTGGTAAATTCAGTCTTCCCCAGGTAGATTGCTGTTCTCTCCCCTGTCTCGAGTTGTGAAAGGAATAACTCCCGAATTCTGGCTCAAGACACAGCACCGCTCTGTTGAGTATTTCCACTCCCTGTCTCAGAGGCAGAAGTTAGAGAGCGTCTCAGCCGGGTGCCCTGGCCCAGTGCTCTGTAGAGTCATAGCCAGCGGGCAGCCAAGGCCCTTTGGGGCTTTAGAGGCATCTTCTCTAAGTGCCTCGCTGCCAGGCTGCAGTACTAGTGCGTGCCCAGCCACAAAATCTAATGTGAACAGGATGAACCTCACCAGGGACCGGCAGGAAAACCCAGATACCCAGATTTGGGGGAACCTGTGACTGAGATCTCTAAGCCTGCTTGGATCGGGACTGGGCCTCCTCCCCCCCAGATCCCCAGTTTTCCAGAAGCTTGGCAGCCACACCCACAAACTGCCCCTGGTGCCATGTAATCTCATCCATGGCCAAGACCCAGAGACTATAAACTAAAGCTCCCAGAAGAGAATGACACAGAATTTCCTGGACATTATATTCTATCCATAACAAGCAATACAAAACAAATCATCTAGCATTGCCTTTTCAGCGGGTTTGAGCAGTGCTGAGACTGGTGCTGAAATATTGAATGTAACTAAAATAGAGAGAGAGAGAGTATGGGGGAAATTCTCTGCCACACAAGCAGGGGAAGGGTTGGAGCGGGAGGGGGGAGGGGGGAATACTGAGGATTTTGGTGGTGGAAAGTGTGCACTGGGGAAGTGAGTGAAGGGATGGGTGTTTGATAAGTATATGACCAAAGCTCAAACATGAAAGCTTTGTAGCTGTATCTCACGGTGAATCAAAAAAGAAGGGGGGGGGGAAATAATTATAAAATAATAAAATAAAGTTAACATTCAGAATAGAATAAAAAAAAAGTAATGTGGAGTTCATGCCCAATTTAATCAGCTTAATGAATGACTGAATAAATAGCAGTACTCCTACATTATTGAAAAAAAAATCTAACGTGGTCTGAAGAGCCAAACGGTCACTTATTGGCCCTTTGATCTTGCCTCAGAAGTACCACATCATCATCTCTGCCACAGTCCTACTCCTCTAGGTGATCTCAAAAACCTGCACAGCTGGGGCCGGAACCGTAGTACAGCAGGGAGGGCATTTGCCTTGCACGCGGTCGACCCGGATTCAATCCCTGACATCCCCTGTGGTCCCCTAAGCACCACCAGGAGTAATTGCTGTGTGTGGAGCCAGGAGTCACCCCTGAGCATCACTGGGTGTGACTCAAGAAGGAAAAAAAAAAGAAAAACCTGCACAGGGGAAGGGCCTTAGATTCCAGGCCTGATTGGCAGATGCGTCAACCCCTCTCCCCGCCCCCACTTTAAAACCAGGCCACACCTGCGCCCTCCCTGTGCACCACATCTCCACCGACCTGGTAGTGTCTTCCTCTTCCAGGATTATCCCTGTGGGATTGTGTCTGCGATGGTTCCAAATTTATCCTAAGCGGATATTTACTAATTTTCTTACAGGCCTAGCTAACTGTAGCACTGTTGTCCCGTTGCTCATCGATTTGCTCGAGCGGGCACCAGTAATGTATCCATGGTGAGACTTGTTGTTACTGCTTTTGGTATATCGAATATGCCATGGAGAGCTTGCCAGGCTCTGCTGTGCAGGTGAGATACTCTCGGTATCTTGCCGGGCTCTCCGAGAGGGATGGAGGAATCGAACCTGGACCAGCTTCATGCAAAGCAAACACCTTACTCACTGTGCTATCGCTCCAGGCCAACAGATCTAGACCTAGGTAAAGGCAGAAAAAAAAAATCTCAATCCAGATCCAGGAGTATCAAGGCGCACAACCTCTTTCCAACTCTGTTTCATCCATTTCTGTTTTCAGCTAAGTATGTTGGGGACTCGCGCTCTGTACCCCTAAGCTCCTGGGGTTTGCTGGGAGGAGAGGATGGAATAAGACGTCCACAGAGTCTTGGGGGAAACATATCTGTAGACACTTAGTTGGGGAGCAGAGGTCGGCTGATCTTGGTATGTAGAAGTTTCAGAGTGGAAGTGTGTGTGTGTGTGTGTGTGTGTGTGTGTATTTGTGTGTGTGCCCATTCTGCTATCACTATCACTATCATCCTTTTTATCCTCGATTTGCTCGAGCGGGCCAAGTAACGTCTCCATTCATCCTAGCCCTGAGATTTTAGCAGCCTCTCTTTACTCATCCCAATGGTGCTGCATTAGAGGCTCTTTCAGGGTCAGGAGAATGAGACCCATCATTGTTACTGTATTTGGCATATAAATATGCCACGGGGAGCTTGCCAGGCTCTCCCGTGTGGGCAGGAAGCTCTGGGTAGCTTGCCAGTTTCTCCGAGAGGGAGAACTAGGCTGTAAGATGAATGATAAATTCAAATTTTCCTGTACAAAGGCACTGGAGACATAGTAAAGTGGATGAGGTGCTCGTCCTGCAAGCATTTGACTCAGGTTTCATTACCGGCATCCCAAAAGGTTCTTGAGCACTGTAAGGAGTGATGCCTGAGTGCAGAGGCAGGAGGAGTGAACCCACCCTGATGTACCCCCCACCTCCACTCTATGTTCTCTAAAAGCTCTGCATCTCCCTGGACCCCCCAGACTCTACTGAATGTGTTAAAACATGTGAAAATCAAAAGGCGCCGCCAAATGCTTTTCAGCCCCAAGAACGTGAAAAAGGAGGACTCCCTCCCCACCATCCGAGGGCAGGAGCATGAGATGGTGTTTGCCTTGCACCCACATGACCCGGATTGCACCCCAGTATCGATAGGATCCCCTGACCACCCACAGGAGAGATCCCATTCTGCTAATCCCAACAATTGCCACATGGTTGAGACGTCAAGCATCAGAGGTGCTATGGGATCACCATCTCGTTTGACTTTCCTGAACACTCTCGAGGTGAAGACGGTCACTCTGACTTCGAAGAGGGAGAAACTGAGTCTCAGAACCAAGGCGCCCTGTTGTTAGGGACCGAAGGGGTGGAGGCAGGGACTCACAGTGAGGGCTCCTCATCTCCGAGGCTCGGCCTCATCACACAGCTCGCACCCTGCCCCTCCACAGATTAATTGGAAATACTGTGTCGCACCCACGAGCACAGGCCCCCGAGATCCCGTGCAGTGTCCCGTAATTAAACCCTTAGTTGCGCTATCATAGTCTCAGTTCTCAAGGCCCCCAAATATCCATCCCCGGTAAGACGGCGAGAATACCCTGGGAGTTATGAACGATGCACACGGTCTTGTCTCTGCCAGCGTCAGAGAGCAACACCAGCAACTCTCCTTCGTCTCTCTAGTTCTTCCTCTTCCATTGCCGACACTCTGCAGCGTTTGAGAAATCCCGTTTCTCAAAGCGACATTGGCCCTCTCGATCCCGGGTGAGTGCCAGAACAACTTGGGTTGCTACGAGATACGGCTTGAGGCCGGGAGCCCATCAGGCACTCACTTGCGAGGATATCAAGAGCTCACCTGAGCTTTGTCCCAGTATGATTTTTTTTCATGTCGGGAGAAAAAATCCTTCTTTAACCTTGATTTCCCCTCCTACAAAGTGCTAGAATTTGAACATTGTTTCCCTTCTCCTTCCGTGCACTTGAGAACTTAATTCATCATCCATTTATTCATTCATCTTCCTGAGGCAGAATTACAGAAGGGGAACTTTAGTACCTGATTAGAAAAACCAAAGAGATATTGAACGTTTGAATGGGAATCTATCACTGGGAAAGTGGCCTAATAGGGCTTAAATGTTCTGGAGGAAGGCAGAGCCAATTGACAAATACTTGTTGAAACTCCACACGCCAGGCAGAATCCATGAAAGTTTCCTAAGAGGGCTTGATGTATAGGAATGAATTGTTCAACAGACGTTATGGAAATTTTAATTTCTTATTCATGTGAACTTTGGGGCATGCACTTTTCTTGGGTAATTTGGTGAACAAATAATATTTGTGCGCTTATTCGCAGATTCATTTTTATGGTTTGATTTTTCACTGTCTCTGAATTTCTGCCACCCATGGTATTTTGTCTCTCTGACATGGGTAACACCATGCTTTCAGTTTTTCATGGCAAAATCTTCTGTTTGCAGCCATTTTTAGGAGCTCACGTCTGTAAATCAAGGCAGTAGCAATGTACATAGCTGTCCTTATAACTGATGCATGAGATTTACCTTTTCTACGTGCCAGGCTCATATTCTGTGATGTCGAGCTCTGGGGTTAAATGAGAGATGGTGTTTACCCTCAGGATTTTTGCCGACTATCTAATAACAGACAATTTTCTAGCTAGATACCAAAGTTTCTTAAGGTTCTTTTGGCTTCCAAGAATGAAAACTCTCACTCAAACTGGCTTAACTAAAAATATAAAAGGGAACGGCAATGGATGGTGTATGTAATCTTGAAAGTCAGAAGTATTTAACTTTCCACCTGAGTCCAGGTGTCCAGGTACTCATAAAATCATCATCATCATCATCATCATCATCATCCCGTTGATCGTTGATTTTCTCAGTAACGTCTCCATTCGTCCTAGTCTTGAGATTTTTAGAAGCCTCTCTCTACCCATCCTTCCCAACCGTGCTGCACTGGAGGCTCTTTCAGGGTCAAGGGAACCAGACCCATCATTGTTACTGGTTTTGGCATATGAATACACCGCAGGGAGCTTGCCAGGCTCTCCCATGCGGGTAGGAAACTCTAGTGCCATGTAATCCCATCAACTCATAAGATAGCACCAGAAATCAATATATAGATATATCACTATCACTGTCATCCCATTGTTCATCGATTTGCTTGAGTGGGTGCCAGTAACTTCTCCATTTGTCCCTGTCATGTTCTAGTGTAGCCGATGGCATATTTGGGGGCTCTTTCAGGGCCAGGGGAATAAGGACCATCATTGTTACTGTTTTTGGCACATCGAGTACGCCATGGGTAGCTTGCTAGACTCTGCCGTGCGGGCGGGATACTCTTGGTAGCTTGCAGGGCTCTCCAAGAGGAGAGTAAGTGATAAAAAGTAAATGCTAAAAGGATAAAAATTGAATTTTTCATTGTAAGCCTATTTGTACTCAGCTCTACAAACTTATTTTACTGAGATTCACTGTCTCCCATTTACAATATTTTTGCTTTTGGGTCACACCTGGGATCATTCCTGGCTCTAAGTTTGGGGGATCATCTGTGGTGCTGAGGCCTAACCCAGGTCAGCCACATGCAAGCCACATGCTTTGCCCCGCTGTATATCTCTCTAACCCACTCAGTTTTAACACTACCCATTTAAAAAATGTATTCTGTCCCTTCTAGAAAAAAGTGCCATAATTATCACCTGTCACTCCTTCTACTCATTTTTCCTTGGTACATAGTAAATGTAATGCCTGTGTCCCCAAAACTCCTATAGTACCACCTTCTTTTTAAAAATAAGGCTGAGGGGCTGGAGCGATAGCACAGCGGGGAGGGCATTTGCCTTGCACGCAGCCGACCCGGGTTCAATTCCCAGCATCCCATAGGGTCCCCTGAGCACCGCCAGGGGTGGTTCCTGAGTGTAGAGCCAGGAGTGACCCCTGTGCATCGCTGGGTGTGACCCAAAAAAACGAAACAACAACAACAGCAACAACAAAAATAACTGCTCATAATTCATAGATTATCAATTATGGTTCTTTAATGCCTACTGAGTTCTCCCGTGTTTTGTATGTGGGAACCTTAGGTTCTGTGCCTAGCACCGTATGGGTTCCCATAGTATTGATCAGGGAGTGGCCCAAAAACCAAAGAGAAAAAAGATTGTGTGTATGTGTGTGTGTGTGTGTGTGTGTGTATTGTTTCCTGGCTCTGAAAGGGTCTTTATTCCTAGTGGCTAAGTTGGCTTCTGGCAAGGCCAAGCAACTCAGAAAGCTCAGGCAAGAGAGAGAACTCCTGGGAAGTTGAGTCATGAATGTATTCATGAAACAACCTCTATGGCCAGAAGGAATGAAGAGGCTTGTAAGCCTGACTTGAACATGCGTCTCCTTCCTCACTCACCCCCGGCACTGGGAAGAGAAGTCAACTCCAGTTGGCTGATACAGTATGAGAGTTGTGGGTGGGGAGTTTAAAAAAAAAAAAAAACGTGTTATCCGAGGAATGGGCAGTGGAAATCTGGCGGTTGAATGGATGAACCCAGTACTGGACGGCTTATTCCATGCAATGTCCATCAGGTTATTAGGGCAGACTCAAGGGGTTCATCAGTCTTCGGAATTGCCTTCTCTTTGACAGGAAATGCCCCTTCAGCCCTCGCCAGCCTGGGTCGAATAGAGCCTAAGTTTAAACCTGCAATAATCGGACCCAAATTTGCTCTTCCTTGCAGTGACCTGGACAGAAATAACATCACCAGGATCACCAAGACGGACTTCGCTGGACTCAAGAACCTCCGAGTCTTGTAAGTAGTTTGCAACACTCTCTAGTCGACTTTGCTCTCAGCTCTTCAACCTTATAAAAAAAAGTCCACTCCTAACCAAAAAAAAAAAATAATAATAAGGGGGGGGGGCTGGAGCAAAAGCACAGCGGGGAGGGTGTTTGCCTTGCACACGGCTGACCCGGGTTCTAATCCCAGCATCCCATATGGTCCCCTGAGCACCGCCAGGGCTAATTCCTGAGTGAAGAGCCAGGAGTAACCCCTGTGCATCGCCGGGTGTGACCCCAAAACAAACAAACAAACAAAAAAAAAAAGTCCACTCCTGACCTGACACCACACCCCCTACCCACTGGGCCTTAGGAGTTCACAGCTCCACAGCAGGAAAAAAACACCCTACCCGCCCCCCCCCCCTTTCTTTTTAACATCCTCGGATTTGCACAGGCATCTCATTCGGTGTCTCCGGCTGCTGGCTGGGCTAGATGGATGGAAGGAGCTAGTTCCAGCGACAGGGAGAACAGAAGGCTCTCCGTGAATAAATCAGCGTGGCCAGCTTCTGGAATGACAGCCACCCACGTCAGGCTGACAGACCCCGCTTCCCTTTCATTGAGGTTATAATTTCTTCTCCAGCCTGTGCGCACTCAAAGAGCTATCAGGACCCAGGTTTATTTATCTTGTTGCTTCACGGAGAGGAGCAGAGGTGGGAGGGAGAGAGTCAGACAGGAGCAAAACCCTTGGGGGGCACAGCCACAGCTGTGCAGACAGGTAGCAACGTTTCAGGTCAGCCGGCGTCAGTGGGTGGGATGAGACAGCCAGGACTAGTGGGCGTCGTTGGTACCGCGTTCACCGAACACTTTCACCCGTTCCCGTCTGTCAGTGATGAGCAGTTGCCCAAGAGCTGGTCTCTGAGATGCAGGGGTACGAGAAATGAGCACATGGACCTTCTTCCATCATCCGAAGTTGACCTTTGACCTGCATGGTTGGCTTCATACACGACGCAGTCTGAGCCGTCTGGTCACTGCCTTGGTGTCTGTTGGGTCATGGACTCTTGACTCATGAATCCTGACTAGAAGGAATGGCTCAAGCCCTGCCACCTGGGGCCACGCCCTTCCTTCTCACTCAGAACCTTTACAGGACAAAAGGTTTTGTTCTAGGGACAGGAAATGCCGCATCTGGGTCCTGACTCAGGGGAGCTCAGTTGCCTCATCTGTGAAATACAGAATGAATGGCGTATTGTTGCCACGGGTCGCTGTAACAGAATGCCACATTCTGGGTGTCTCGAGAGCAGCAGAACTAGGAGGCCTCGTGGCTTGGGAGCCAGAGTCCAAAGTCAAGGTCTTACCAGGGCTGGGTCCTGCCAGGAGCTGTTCAGGGAGGATTTGGCCCAGGTCTCTTTCCTTGCATCTCTGTGTCCTTAGCGTCCATAGGACTTTTATCTGTGCCTCTTCCTGTCAAAGTATGTCTGCCCCCATATCCTGTTTTCTTATAAGAATTGAGCTAGGGTAGGGCCCACCCTGATGACCTCATTGTAATTGGACTACCTAGGTAAATGCCCTATCTTCAAATTTCCTTCCTTCCTCCCTCCCTCCCTCCCTCCCTCCCTTCCTTCCTTCCTTCCTTCCTTCCTTCCTTCCTTCCTTCCTTCCTTCCTTCCTTCCTTCCTTCCTTCCTTCCTCCCTCCCTCCTTTCTTTCCTTCTCTCCTTCCTTCCTTCCTTCCTTCCTTCCTTCCTTCCTTCCTTCCTTCCTTCCTTCCTACCTTCCTTCCTTCCTTCCTCCTCCCTCCTTTCTTTCCTTCTCTCCTTCCTTCCTTCCTTCCTTCCTTCCTTCCTTCCTTCCTTCCTTCCTTCCTTCCTTCCTTCCTTCCTTCCTCCTTCCCTTCCTCCCTTCCTCCCTCTCTCCCTTCCTTCCTTCCTTCCTTCCTTCCTTCCTTCCTTCCTTCCTTCCTTCCTTCCTTCCTTCCTTCCTTCCTTTCTTCCTTCTTCCCTCCCTCCCTCCCTTCCTTCCTTCCTTCCTTCCTTCCTTCCTTCCTTCCTTCCTTCCTTCCTTCCTTCCTTCCTTCTTCCCTCCCTCCCTCCCTCCCTTCCTTCCTTCCTTCCTTCCTTCCTTCCTTCCTTCCTTCCTTCCTTCCTTCCTTCCTTCCTTCCTTCCTTCCTTCCTTCCTTCCTTTCTCTCCCTCCCCTACCCCGCCCTCCTCTCCCCTCCCTTCCCTTCCCCTCTCCTCCCCTTCACTTTCCTTCCCTTTGCTTCTCTTCCCTTCCCTCCCCTCCCCTCCCCTTCCTATCCCTCCCTTTCCTTCCTTCTCTCCTCTCCTCCCCTCTCCTCCCCTCCCCTCCCCTCCTCTTCCCTTCCCTCCCCTCCCCTTCCCTTCCCTTCCCTTCCCTTCCCTTCCCTTCCCTTCCCTTCCCTTCCCTTCCCTTCCCTTCCCTTCCCTTCCCTTCCCTTCCCTTTTCTCTTTTCCGTCCCCACCTCTCCCTTTTCCCTTTTCCCTTTTCCCTTTTCCCTCCCCTCCCCTCCCCTTCCTTCTCTCTTGGAGGGTGGGGTGAGGTTGGGAGCACACAGTGGTCTTACGGGCCTACTCTTGGCTCCATGCTTGGGGGTTGCTCCCATTGGTGCTTAAGGCACCATGTGGTCCTGGGGGTCATCCCAGGCCTCCTGGGATGGAAACGATGCTTATCTTGCACTCAGCCCATTGATCTGTCTCTCCTGCCCAAGGCCACATTCCCATAGACCAATGGTGTGGCACATCAACATAGAGTTTTGTGTGGGGTGGAGAAATGACAATTCAACCTGTAACAAATAGAGTTTGTCCATACTAGTCCCCAAGTTGCAATGGGAACGGACCATTTGTGAAAAACGTTAAAGGCTTATAAGTATGACTACGAGAGTGAGCACTGTGGCACTGTCTGTCGTCTGTTCTCATTGCAACGTGGGGACTAGTACATAAGTTTGGCTTTTCTGGTGGAAAAGTAGGTAGTGGTGGGGCCAGAGAGATAGCACAGCGGGTAGGACGTTTGCCTTGCACGAGGCCGACCTGGGTTCGATCCCCGGCATGCCATATGGTCCCCTGAGCACCGCCAGGAGTGATTCCTGAGTGCAGACCCAGGAGTAACCCCTGTGCATCGCCAAGTGTGACCCAAAAAGCAAAAAAAAAAAAAGTAGGTAGTGGTAATGATGACAGTCCCGAGAGAGAGGGTGCCTTTCAGAAGCACGAGCAACAGAGACGGGCATCATTTTTCACACCTCTGCCCATAGGCAACAGACACCCAGGTGGGTTTCTCGGCCCCAAGCCCACGTAGCAGCAGGAGAAGGACTGAAACCCAGAATGCTTTCTGGCCTCTGTATAATCACTGCAGTTTGTTTGTGTTACGGCTGGCTTAGAAATCTAAGAAGGTGGTATTAAACATTTTTATAGAACCTCCAACTCCCAGCAGTGCTGGGGGGGGGGGTAGCATTGTTATCCCCAGAGTGTGAAGGAGGCCATATGGCGGCGGGGGTAACTCTGGGGCCCAGTGTGTGCCCAGCTGGCCCGCCAGCCCCTGGCACCATCTCCCAGCCCATAGGATATTTACTGTTGCAGAGATATAACCAGTCAACTGCCCATTTCTGGGCATTTTAAGAACTGACATTTAGCTGTCGCTTGACCCTGCCTCGTTTCCCCGCTGCATCTGTGAGAGATTTCCTTTCATAAAGTTAGAATTTTCACCTAATACTTCCTATTCTAAGCAGTCAAAAATAACCCTTTGATTTTTTTTTTACCATTACATCAAAAAGACTAATAAAAATTCCAATTTCCATATCTTCCTTCTGCAAATAGAAAGTTTAAAATAAGCGTCAAGGATTGTATTAATGTCTTCTGGATGATCGACTACATTCCTTTGACTGCAGTTCATCTTTTTTCGTTAATTAGTACAGTCATATTTTGATAGGCCAGAACCCTCTCCTGTCCACCACCCCCCCCGCCAAACTTGGTTAATATCACAGTATTTCCTTATCTTTCTTACTCAAAGACAGTTCCCTCCAACTGGTCCGTGTTTGCTCAGTGAGAATCGGTCGGGATAGAGAACTGGAATTCTCTCTCTGTCTAATACCAGTGAACTGTCCAAACATTTAAACCGTACTTCCCCTTAGTCTACTCTTTCTGCTGAGTAACCTCGACAACTTATCTTTTTTAAAAAGTTTTTATCACAGCTTGGCACATTCCCTCTGTCTGTTACTTCAAGTTTACAATGAAGCTAGAAAAGTTGCAATTATCTTGACTAACTAGGCTTTCCCGCCCATGATCATACATATGGTGTAGGTGATTGGGGAGAGAGGATAAAACGGACATTTGGGGAACTTTCGCCCCTCTCAGAGAGCCCAGCAAGCTACCAAGAGTATCCCGCCCACACGGCAGAGCCTGGCAAGCTCCCCATGGTGTATTCGATATGCCAAAAACAGTGACAACAAGTCTCACAATGGAGACATTATTGGTGCCCGCTCGAACAAATCGATTAGCAACAGGATGACAATGACAGTGAATAACAGTGGCCTTATCCAAAGGCACTTTCTTCTCCAAATAAAGTACATCCAGGGAGAAGATGTAAGAGTTTTCCAGAGCACTGGGTGGTAGGAGGGAAAAGGCTCTTCCAGTGGTATCAATCAGAGTCTCTTCCGGTGGGATGAGTGAGACTCCCTGTCCTAGGGGTCTGAAGCAAGAACTGTGCTCTGCCCACAGAATGGAGCCAGCTTTGTCTCAAGTGGGGTTAGTCAAAGAATTAAACCCCACCAAGCCGTCATCACATCCCCATGGGACCATCTCCAATTCTGATCCAGTTTAAGAAAAAAAAAATTAAAATTACAACAATGCCCAAAAAGAGCTGAAAATGAACACAATCTGTGTTCCTTTAACTCAGAGCAGACTCAGGCTCTAAACTGCTCTTCTGGGTGTCCATCCCGAATTCCACATCTTCCTGCCTGTGGCCAGTAAAATGAGAGTCTGAGCAGTTGGCCTTAGTACAAATGCCTAAATTGCATCTCGGCTTAAAGTCCGAAGGGGAGGCTAATAGAGCGCATTCATTCATCGATACATCAACTATTATATTGGTTGATTGGTTTGGATTGAGTCTTTAAGGGTCCATGTACAAGGTTAGATTCCGGGGTAGCCAGGAAATAGATAGAGGAAGGGTCCTTCTCTGTCAGGATCCCAGCAGGGAAGAGATGACACTTCACGAAGGACTGACAAGAGCTAGAAAATGATCTGGCCTTGGGGAAAGGGACAGAGTCACCTGAAGTGACAGGGGAGGGAGCTGAGAATAAATCTTCCTGCCTGCTTCTCCTCCTGTTCCCTGTCCATCATTAGTGACTCCCACGGGCTGAACCCAGCAGGATGAAGCAGTGAGAGTCAAATAACTTTCTTGATGAAGCGGATGGAAGTTTGGGGGGGAGGGGTATGGTCCCAGGACATGAGCAAAGTGGAGCTGGGCAGACGTCAGATGGTGTCCGAGAATTTCCCATTCCTCTACTCCCCTTTCTGAAAGAAAAATTAGTCGTGCTACATTAGTATAGAATGAAGAGATGCATCCTAGGCGGTTGGAGTTACGCTCCTTGGGAAGCCCAGTGGGAATGTGTGAGGTGGTGCTGGTGTTCCTGTGGTGATCGGGACATGATGGCGATAAGCAATGAGATGGATTGATTGGCAGTAGGCGCACAGCTGAGCAAGCCTGCAGTCACGGCGCTGAGCTGGCTCCCTGTTTAGCAAGGCACGCAGCTGGTGGCCCACGAGCTAGCCGGGGACAGAGTGGCAGAGGACAAGGAGGGAAGGAAAAGAGCCTTCAGGGACCCCTTAGCTTCGTACTCCTGATCCTGGACCACATCATTCACGTGCTTTACTTTTCCATGGGCACAAGAGCTTCTGGGATCCCCCCCCCCCCCCGACACATCACCACCACCATTTTTAAAAATGAGGAAACTGAGTCTCAGAAGTGACTAGAAGATGTGGGTCACGTCATCAGTTAAGAGAGAGCAGACAAGGGGGGGATCAGAGAGATGGTATGGTGGGAAAGGCACTCTTCCTTGCCTGCACCTCATCTGGGTTCCACACAAGGCATTCCATGGTCCCCTGAGCCCTGCCAGGAGCACAGATCCAGGAGTTTAGTCCTGAGCACTGTTGGGGTGGTCTAAAAATATTTTTAAAAAGAAAGAAAGAAGGCAACGGATTATAAACTGGAACCTGGGAGCAAGCTGTGGGTCTGCACAAATAGTTTCTCCTTTGGAATATATTTTGGGCTTCCTCTGCCGTTGCGTTCATGTGTGTTAACTGAGGCATCACTAAGGGGTAGTCTCTAGGGTCCCGAGAGCTCATCTGTGTGGGAGCGTGGAAAACTGGGGGGCTCGGGTGCCCTGCCTGAACCACACTCGCTCTTCTCAAATGTCGATGTTTAGAAACGTGGGAACTGAGTTTTCAAAAGGAGGTTCTTTTGTTGTGTGTATGCGTGTGTGTGTGTGTGTGTGTGTGTGTAATGTGTAATGTTTTTTACTTAATTGTTTGCAGCAAAAAAGAAAAGTAAATATAATGGAACCCTAAAAAAGATACTTAACAAAATACCCGGTCACTCTGAGGTCAGAGAAACTGCACGTGTGACTTTGACTGAGATGAGTATTCCTTTCTGGGAAGATCAGCATGCACAGTGGCCTGAAATCTCCTGTAATTTTTAAAAGATCAGTTCAGTAGTCTTGATTTTGATGTTTGAAATGAACTAATGGGGGGGGTAGGCACTTTGTGGTGCTCAGGGCTAACGCTGGGCTGAGTGCTCAGGAGCACTCCTGGAAGGGCTCCAGGGACCATAGAAGGCGCTAGGGATCCAACCAGGATCAGCCACGTGCCAGGCAAGTGCCACTAAGCCCTGTACTGTTTTATTTTTTTGCTTCTTGGGTCACACCCAGCGATGCTCAGGGGTTATTCCTGGCTTTGCACTCAAGAATTACTCCTGGCGGTGCTTGGGGGACCTTATGGGATGCCGGGGATCGAACCCGGGTCGGCCGCATGCAAGGCAAATGCCCTACCTGCTGTGCTTTCGCTCCAGCCCCCAACCCTGTACTATTTTTTATTTGTAACTTTTTGCCTTCCCAGGCAGTGTGCAGGGGCGGGGTGGGGGAGGGGGCACTCCGGGGCTCATTGGCTGAGCAGGCCAGACGGCTTGGGGCTGGGGCTCGGGGATGCGATTGATGCTTCTGTGTCCCAGAGGTACTCGGGGGCTGCCAGGGGCTACACTTGGGGGTGCCCCACGGGTCGTGCACTACCAGACATCAATCAGGTGTGTGTGTGTGTGTCTGTGTGTGTGTGTCTGTGTGTGTGTCTGTGTGGGTAAGCCCTTCTCGGGCAGAGCCCTGACTCCCTCCCCAGCCCCCCCAGGGAGCCTCTCGTCAGAAGAGGACCACTGGACCAGGGCTTGGAGGACGGTGAGGAGAAGTTCTTACTTGGCTGCTAGTTAGAGCCGGAAACACGGGCTTGAGAAGGGGGCTGGACAGAGAGCTCCAGGGATGCTTTGCAGGACGGGAGGCCCACGTTTGGCCCTTGACACTGCCCAGTCCCACCGCTTCCCCCCCACACACCCAAACCTCTCTCTCACGCCCCCGCCTCCCCTGCCCTAGTCCAGCGTGGCCAGGGTTAACCCCTAAGTACTAAGCCCGCCGTCTTCCCCGAGCACTGCCCGGTGTGACTCCCTAAACCAACAGACAGGAAAACGAACTTGAGAAAGAAAACATCGTGAGGCTGGAGCGATAGCACAGCGGGGGTAGGGCGTTTGCCTGGCATGCGGCCAAACCCGGGTTCAATTCCCAGCATCCCATATAGGGTGTCCCCCCCACCCTGAGCACCGCCAGGAGTAACCCCTGAGCACCGCCAGGTGTGACCCACAAAAGCAAACTAAATGAATAAATAAGTAACTAGAATAAGACTTCTCCTTCTGCCCCAGGGGTGCCCACACGTCCTCCAGGGGAACCCAGGACGCTCCCTTGGCCTCACCTTCCACCCCCCCCCCCCCGACGTCTCTCCTAAATCCCGGTCAGCCTCGGCACGGCGCCAACCCACGCGCCAGGCTGCCCCGTCCGTCCGTTCTCTTCCCCATCAGACAGGGAATCCATTTTAAGCTGCCGGGTTTTTTTTTTCCCCTTTTCCTTTTTTTTTTCAGTCGGGGAAACACGGTTCCGTGTGGGCCGGTGTCCTAGGATATGCCACGGGCATGACCCATGCTCACGCAGCCCAAGCGGGCGGGTTTTGGCAATCACCCACCTGGGGCTCGTGACAGATGAGTCGGGGCCAGGTCCCGGGCCCACGGGGCTCCTGATGGGCTGCAGGCCCGGAACTGGCCGCACCCCTTCTGTGAGGCGACCCAGAGCTGGCGCCCTTTTCAATGAAGTATTTTTAAATCCTCGGGGGAGGAGGAGGAGGAGGAGGAGGGAGCTTCCCAGGGAATGGATGCTGAATATATGTGTGGTTCTTTTTTTTTTTTCTAATTTTTCCCCTTTTTTTTTTTTAAATATAAAAAGCAGTTTTTACCTCTTCCTTTTCTGTGCAACATGCTGCAGTGCTTGGGGGGACATTTGCTGAGAACATTCTTAAAATAGAGGCATGGAAACCAATCTGTCAGGTAGAAGTGTGCAGGCGGCACCAGCCTGGTAACCGTGACACCGAGCTGGGATGTGCGTTCTCTCGTCCTCCCCCATCCCACCCCACCCCACCCCACCCCACCCCCTGCCCCCCCTCGGCAGCCTGGTCGGGCTAGAGGGGGCCCGGAGGGTCACGGGAGGGGCTGGGTGACCCGCTTCACCCTGACCCCTGCTGCTTCTCTGATTCTAGGCATCTGGAAGACAACCAGGTCAGCGTCATCGAGAGAGGCGCCTTCCAGGATCTGAAGCAGCTGGAGCGACTGTGAGTACAGCCCGGCCTCCTTTCTTGAAAGGCCTTTCTACAAAAAGAAAAAAAATTTCTTTCTTTCTTACTTTCTTTCTTTTTTTTTTTTTTTAATAAAGTGGCCTCCTCGTGACCTTGCTAAAAGAGAGTTTCCAATGTTCAAGAAAATGTTTGCTATTACAGCACATGAGATGCATGTTAAAGAGACATGGAGATCCACGGAAACTCTTTTTTTTCCACCCCCCAGAGCTGCAAGAACTGGGGTTTGTTTTTCTTCTTCCCAGCCTTGAGAGCGCGCTCTCTGTCTCTGTCTGTCTCTGTCTGTCTCTCTGTCTCTGTCTGTCTCTGTCTGTCTCTCTGTCTCTCTCTGTCTCTCTCTGTCTCTCTGTCTCTGTCTCTCTTTCTCTGTCTCTCTGTCTTTGTCTTTCTCTCTGTCTCTCTCTGTCTCTTTCTCTGTCTCTCTGTCTCTGTCTTTGTCTTTCTTTCTGTCTCTCTCTGTCTCTGTCTCTTTCTCTGTCTCTCTGTCTCTCTCTGTCTCTCTGTCTCTTTCTCTGTCTCTCTTTCTGTCTCTCTGTCTTTTTCTTTGTCTCTCTTTCTTTCTCTCTGTCTCTCCATCTCTCTGTCTCTTTGTCTGTCTCTCTGTCTCTCTGTTTTTGTCTTTCTGTCTCTCTCTGTCTCTCCATCTCTCTGTCTCTATCTCTGTCTCTGTGTGTCTGTGGCGGTTGGGGGGGCGGATGGGGAGCTGCTTCTTGCTGAAACCACCCTTACTCCAGTCATGGAAAACCAGCTCCATCTCCCGGTACCCCTCTGCGTGCTGGCGGGCTCCCCCCCCCCCATACCACCACCCCCCACCCAGCTCCGGCCCCCTTGTCTGGAGCCCCCTCGCCGCCCCTCCTTCTTCCGGGAGCGGGAGGACAGCGAGGGGGTGAGGCCATGCCGTGCCGCCCCTCCTCGGAGCGCCTCCCCGGCCTCCCCGTTTCCACGAGAGAATCCACGGTTTAAAAATAGGCCACGGCAGCTGGGCTCGGCGGCGGCAGAGGCGCAGGGCAGGGCGTGGGGCCGGAGCCGGGGGGCGCCTCTGTGTGTGCCGCGGGTAAGCAGGCTTGGGCGGATGGTGCTCGGGCCGCTCAGGTGGGTGAGAGTGGGCAGCCCCCCCCCACCCCACTCCCCGGTCTCTGGCTCAGTCGCAGCTGGCCCCTCCTAACACCTGGATCTGTGCTCTCTGCCCGCCGGGCGGGGTTGGTCCCGGGGTACTTAGTCACGCTGGTGGGCGGCTCTCCCGAGCTCCCTCCACGCTCTGGGCGCCCCCCCCCCACCAGCGTGCAGCCGCCCTCTCCCCCGCCAGCTCCCCTAGAGGGGGGCACTCGACTTCATACCCCCGTTGCCAGATCTCACCCGCAGGAACGGGATTGGGCAAGGCGGAGGGCGCTGTGTCGCCCGCTTGGAGCTTTCTCTGTTTTAAATTCTATTTTCATGAAGCTGTTCACCATAGTTGATTTATTTATTTTTGCTTTCTTGGGTCGGGCTGGAGCGATAGCACAGCGGGTAGGGCGTTTGTCTCGCACGCGGCCGGCCCGGGTTCGATTCCTCCATCCCTCTCAGAGAGCCCGGCAAGCTACCGAGAGTATCCCGCCCGCACGGCATAGCCTGGCGTATTGAATATGCCAAAAACAGTAACAAGTCTCACAATGGAGATGCTCCTCGTGCTCACTCGAGTAAATCGATGAACAATGGGATGACAGTGCTACAGTGCTTTTTGGGTGCCACCCAGCGCACAGTGCTTATTCCTGGCTCTGCACTCAGGAATGACTCCTGGCAGTGCTCAGGGGACCCTATGGAATGCTGGGAATCAAACCCGGATTGGCTGCGTGCAAGGCAAATGCCCTCCCCGCTGTACTATTGCTCCAGCCCTCACAATAATTTATTGCATTCAGTATCCCAACACCAATCCCACCACCAACCTTACACCTTCCCACCGCCATTATTTTGAATTTTCCCACCACCCACAAAGCCTGCCCCCAAAGCAGGATCTAAATAATTTATTTTGTATGGCTTGTTATGAATAATCCACTAAAAATGATCCAAAAAAAGTAGCCTTAGAGGAAAGTGTATGAAGATTGTTGTATCTCACCCTAGAGCCAATTAAGCCCTTGTATAAGAGATTACCAGCGTATTATTACAGGTTGAGCCTTGTGTGCTTCTGTATACATATTTTGATCAAGATTAGTTGCCTTCTTAACCTTACACCCCATCAAACGTGCTGTGCTACTCTTGGTACGTCAGTGGCGTAGAGTATGAGATGTTGCATTCACGGCCGCATGCTCCAGGAATTCTAAAATTTTAAATAGGACTATACAGCTGGAGTTGAATTTTTAACTGGATGGTGACTTTGGGGTCTGGAGGCATCTCTGCAGCTTGTGGCTCTCTTCCGAGATTTATTTGTGAGTGTTTGGATCATGGCCATGAACGAGCTTACATGGCACTTACAGGAGGTTCCTGGGCGTGACAGCCAGGCTCCCAGAGGAACTGGGAGACCACTTGGAGCTTTGAGGTCTCTCATTTTTTCCCCCTCAGTGGAATCATTCTATCTGGGGTCTTAGGAGAGGATTCATTCCCGTGTTGATGGGGGAACGGGTTCCTTGATTAGGCTTTCTGGGTCAAAGGTCAGCATCTTTTCTACTGTAGGGATTCGAAAATGTGACTTTTCTTTCTTCTAAGGAAAAAAAAATCACTCTAAAAATAATGAATTTCGCCTCTGTGTACACTTTCAAGTTTCTTAAAACTTAAATTCTGCCCCTTATTTAGAACCAAGATGTGTTGCCGGGGTGGGGGGGAGGGGAGAGAAGTGTCAGACATGGTTCTCTGTCTGAAATGGCGTCTACGTGGGTTAGACGGTCTCTTGCTCCGTGTTCTGATGAGAAGGGCAAATGCACCCCCAGTTTATTAATTTCATGGTTGTCGGGAGGGAACTAATTGAGTGACTTGGGCCTGCTAGCAATTCTGCCAATGTTTTCTCTGTCACGTGACCCCCCCCCCCCCACACACACACACCGTGATCCTGGGAGATGTCATGACCCTCACGTTGCAGGTGAAGAATCAGAGCCCCCGAGGGGCGACACCTCGGGAATTGTCGGGATGGGGGGAAGCCATGACAGGAAGCTCCACGTGCCTCCCCCGTCTGTGCCGAGGGACTTCAAGTGCCTTGCAGCCGTGGCCCTGCCGACGGGCCCTTCCCGGACCCTTATAACTCCAGGGCAGGCCGGGAAACACTCTGGCCAAGGCACCTTTCCGGGGCTTGGTGAGCACAGCCCGGGTCCCCTGCTTGCCTCAGGGACTGGCAGGCCCCTCCCTCCCTGGCCAATGCCTCTGAGGCTGGGGAAGGTTGGTGCTGGTTGTCGTGCCTGATCCACCCTCAGCGCCCCCACACCTTGGAATTCGGCTTCTCGACAGCACAGCAGGGAGGATGTGTGCCTGGCATGTGGCCGACCTAGGTGAGATTCCCAGCATCCCATAGCACCCATCCACCAGGAGCACCTCCAGGAGTCATTCCTGAGTGCAGAGCCAGGAGTCACCCCTAAGCATCGCTGGGTGTGACCCAAAAAGAAAAATATTTAAATTTTTTTTAAAAAAAAGGAGGGCCTGGAGCGATAGCACAGTGGGGAGGGCGTTTGCCTTGCACGCGGCCGACCCAGGTTCAATTCCCAGCATCCCATAGGGTCCCCTGAGCACCGCCAGGAGTCATTCCTGAGTGCAGAGCCAGGAGTAACCCCTGAGCATCACCGGGTGTGACCCAAAAAGAAAGGAAAAAAAAGGAAGTCTCATTTGTGCCACACCCACGACACTTCAGTGTTTATGTCCCTTTCTCGAGGGAGAGCCTTGGCAGACAGGGCTCCGTTTCCCTTCCCTTTTCTCCACAGCGGTCCCTCCACCCAGTCAGTGTGTATCTGCAGCAGGCCAGCAGAAGGGGAGGGGAGCGGAGGAACAGCACAGGAGCTGGTCATGTAAAGGATCTAGAAGCATCCCTTGCGTTAGGCTCTTGCAGTCCCGAGCAGCGAAGTTCAGAGAGGGCTGGGAAGTAGGGGAGTTTGTGCCCGGAAGTCGGGTGAACAGGTGGACTGAGGGTCTGGTCAGTCCCTGAATCTGCCTGCAGGTTAGCCGACGTGTGTGTGTGTGTGTGTGTGTGTGTGTGTGTGTGTGTGTGTGTATACAGGACACACCCAGAAGTGCTGGGGGGGTGGAGTCACTGGGGATTTAAGTCAGAACCTTGCACGTAGCAGGCATAATCTCTACCACTTGAACCATCTCCTTATTCCCTGGAGCACTGGAGCACTGTTGTCCCGTTGTTCATTGATTTGCTCGAGTGGGCACCAGTAACGTCTCCATGGTGAGACTTGCTGCTACTGTTTTCAGCGTATCAAATATGATATGCCACAGGGAGCTTGCCAGGCTCTGCCGTGCGGGTGGGATACTCTCCGTAGCTTGCCAGGCTCTCCGAGAGGGACAGAGAAATCAAACCTGGGTCAGCCGTGTACAAGGCAAACGCCCTACCTGCTGTACTGTCGCTCCAGTTTAAAATTCTTTATTTTCCTTTTTGTGTTTCCCCCAAGCTCTGTGTAGGTTGAAGTCAACAACGGCCTTCTGCCTTTAGCTGTAAATCTCAAAATCTTGTGTAGTCATAATAGTAAGTGCCTATGGAATTTTACCAAATATTTGAGGGTCTTGGTCTATAGCATTGTTCTACATGGAGACCAAGCTCCCCCCCCACCCCTGAGAACACTCAGAGACGTTTCCATTGTGCAGCTGGAGGATGCCATTGGCATGTAACGGGTAGTAGCAAAAGATGCTGCTAAACATCCAACACTTGCACAGCGTAGTTCCTAAACAAGGAATTATCTGCTCAGCATGTGAACAGTGCAGAGGCTGAGAAACGCGGCTGCTTACCATAATGTGCCAAAGAGCATTCTAGAAACAATATATGCTATATTATTTTCAGTCTTTTTAGGGGGGAGCATACTGCATGCTCTATCCTTCAATCCTTCAAACAGCATTTGAAAGCTAAAAGATCATGCTGGGACCAGGATTTAGCTCAGGCAGAGTGCTCATCTTGTATATGTAAGACCTTGGGTTTGATCCCAACACCACACACACACACACACTCTCTCTCTCTCTCTCTCTCTCTCTCTCTCTCTCTCTCTCTCTCTCTCTCTCTCTCTCTCTCTCTCAGACACACCGAGTTTCTAATGAGAAAAACACAAAACTTATGAAAAGTTTTATAAGTCTGTGAAGTATTGTTAACCCTAAATCTGCTTTAGCTCTTGAGACTCTGAAGATCTCAGGAAGTAGAGAGGATAGAGGAAAAAGTTAGGGGCTAGAGCGATAGTACAACGGTTAGGGCGTTTGCCTTGCACACGGCTGATGTGGGTTCAATTCCCAGCATCCCATATGGTCCCCTGGGCACCGCCAGGAGTAATTCCTGAGTGCAGAGCCAGTAGTAACCCCTGTGCATCGCCAGGTGTGACCCAAAAGGCAAAAAAAATAAAAAAAGAGGAAAAAGTTAATTGAAACAAAGAGGAAACAATTTCTGCAAAAGTCAGTGTCCTGAAGGAGGGGCAGTTGACTCTTCTAGTTTTTAAGAAACATAGGAGAAAAATAGCAAAGTGGGGGGAAATCAATGTAATTAAATTATTGTTAGACCTTTTAATCATCCAGAAAGTGAAAATAGCACTAATATGTGGTCCCTTGTTGAATCAAGAATGAGTTTTGCAGTCCATAGGTTAGCCTCAAAGAAAATGGACAAGGTTTAAAATATATAATAAACCTAGTAGAGGAAGAAACAGATAGAGGGAAGAGAAAGAATAATGTGCAAATATGTTATTATTCACATAAAGAAATAAAAGAAAATAAAGGTGAGCACAGAACACGTGGCACAAAATAAATCAAATCATGAGATTATGCACTTAAACACAAATACAGTGATTTTGTATGGAAAGGACTAATATTCCAATTAAAAGACAGAATTTGCCCAAGTGGGTAAAAGAACAAAAAACAACTATCTGCTTCCTATAGAAGAAAAACATTAGACCAGAGAAAAGTTGGAAGTAGGATAGAAAATTAAACTCTGAATAGACTGAGATAAAGAAGGTCTGGTCTATGTGGCTCTATTTATATTATATCAAGTGTGAATATATTATTTTGGAGATGAAAGACATTTTCTTATTGATAAATAGCTGTACAAGGAGAAAACATCACATGAATGTTTGGAAGTATCTAAAAATACATAGCCTAAAAATACATTCAACAAATATTGACAGAAGTAAAAGAATAAACAAGTAAAAATCATAGTTAAGATACTATCCTTATAATAGATAGAACCAATGCACCCAATTATTCGCAACAATGTGGAGTATTTTAATGATAAAGCTTCAAACCTGACCTAACTGATATATAGAGAACACTGAAAACAACTTCAAAACAAACATTCTTCTGAAATGCACGTGATGCTTTTAATCAAAACTAGTCTAGAAAGGTCTCAACAAGTAATAAAAGATTGACATCATTGGGAGTTTCTTCTACAACCACAGCCAAAACGTAAAAGAAGTCAGTTTTTCTTTTTCAGAAAAAAAAGGAAGAAATTTTTTAAGTATTTGGAAATGGAGTAACATACTTCTAAATTATCACCGCCTCCTCCTACCCTACCTCTTATCACAATGGAAACTGGGTGATAGCTTTTTCTGTCTGTTAGTGATACAGAATATACCACAACATATGTGTGGGTGTCAGCCAAAGCCATGCTCTAAGGAAGCTGTATAGGTTTTTAGTTCTATTAATTCATTTTTAGATTTTATGCAGGGTGTATATTTTTTAAAAAGAAATGATGCTAAAGTCTTGATTAAAGCATCTCTCTTAAGAATTGTAGAAAGAAAGGAAGAAAACATTAAGAACAGAGGTCTATGAAATAGAAATCTATAATGAACTCTAAAAAATGCAAAATTTCATTATCTAATTAATAAAGAGCTCCGGAACCAAGTCACAGCCATGCTCAAGGCCACTCTCCACACGCTCGGATGAGCCTCATGTATGAAGGAACTGGCAGAGGAACCCAGGTGTGCGGGACTTGGGGCCGAGATCTTCAAGGCTGCTTGGATAGGGACTGGGCCTCCTCCACCCAGATCCCCCATTTTGCAGTAGCTTGGCAGTCACACCCAGAAACTGCCCCGGGTGTCGTGTAATTCCATCAATGGCCAAGATCCAGAGACTATAAAACAAAGCTCCCAGAAGCATGCAGCCGCATTAGCAGCCTCGAGACCTCTTATTGTCTAGTTCTCCCTCGGAGAACCCGGCAAGCTACTGAGAGTATCCTGCCCGCACTGCAGAGCCTGGCAAGCTCCCTGTGGCATATTCGATATGCCAAAACCAGTAACAATGATGGGTCTATTCCCCTGACCCTGAAAGAGCCTCCAGTTCGTCACCGTTGGGAAGGACGAGTTAAAGAGAGGCTGCTAAAATCTCAGAGCTAGGACGAATGGAGACATTACTGGCACCAGCTCGAGCAAATCAGTGAACAATGAGATGACAGTGATACAGTGAATTAATAAAATTATAAAAAGAGAAAAAAACTGTTCAGGAAAAAAGAAGGAATAGGATCAGATTACCTATTTCCTGTTACTACTTCATGAGAGGAAGGAAAATCCTCCAAGAGAAGAAAGTGCCTTCGACCACTTAGACACTTGCAATATAAAGGAAATCCAGTTCTAGCATAGCGTTTCTGTTCTTATTTTGGGGACCTCCTGAATAGTGCCCAGCAATAAAAATGTGACACATCACTGGAGCCTATAAATATAGAATGACAATGAAAGCAAACTATAAACAACTTATGGTGATTCTACTGATCAAATGGAATTGAAACCCCAACCAAGAAGACATAGAGTTTGCATATTCTTTGTTCTGTGGAAGAGAATTTTTTTTTTTTGGCTTTTTGGGTCACACCTGGCGATGCACAGGGGTTACTCCTGGCTCTGCACTCAGGAATTACCCCTGGCTGTGCTCAGGGGACCATATGGGATGCTGGGATTTGAACCCGGGTCGGCCACGTGCAAGGCAAACGCCCTACCCGCTGTGCTATCTCTCCAGCCCCTGTGGAAGAGAATTTTTAATCAAAACATTCCTCTAAGTACAGTTGAGACTCAGATGTCTCCACCACTGAATTCTACCAAGTTTTCAGCAACAAATATTACCAATTTAACTTACAGTCATATATATATTTATATTATATATTTATATACAAATATATTTCTATAAACATTGATATTAATAAATTAAATATAATACATTTATATATTAAAATTATAATATATATTTGTCTCTTGAGTACTATAACCTTTATAAAGAGACCATTAAAGTCATCCAAGGAAAACAGTAGTAACCAACATATTTAATGAATATGTTGGTTACTACATATAACAAACATCCTGACAAAATCTGAGCCGGAGGGGAAAAAAAACCACAGGAGAAGCGATCTGTCACAACCAAGACGAGCTCTTTTGAAGAAGGCAAGGTTGGTTTAATATGTGAAAAATCTTCCATGCTAGCAACCAGAGTAGCAAAGCCAAAGACACACAGACAACACAAACAACAAAACTACCTGACAAACTATCCCTGCTATCCAGACCACCCCCATATTGCCAGATGGGGGAGCACCGCCTGTTCTAAGGTTGTTGCATTAGCCCTGCCAGTTGTGATCCCTAGCACAGCCAGGTGTGGTGCCAAAAATAAACAAACAAACAAAAAGAGAGAGAAAGAACAGTATTATTGAAATTTTCCTGAAATAAAAAACTGATTTGCAGAAGTATATTGAAAACATAACCAGTGTTTAGAAAAATAGGCCTTAAAACTTTGAAACTAAAACTTAGCCTATTATTTTTTCTGTACTTCAGGGGGGCGTGGAGATCCTTACATCAGATTCTAGCATAGTTTTGTTGTTATTTTTGCTGGTAGGGGGGCCTGAGCAGTGCCCAGAGGGGTTGGGCCAGGCGTCGTTCAATGCCAACAAATGGTCTCTGGGCACCTCCAGATGTGGCCCCCATCCCACCCCACCCCCAAATAAAATTAAAATAGTTGGGCCAGGAAAACAAACATTTCAAAATTGTTTTAAGAGAACATTTTCGTTCCACCAAAGTGGTTGGCATGTGACTGCTTAGAATAAGGCTTGTTCTGTATATTTGAAATATGGTTTTTCTTTTCAGTTTTCTATCGAGGCACCGTGATTTCCAATACTGTTAATGACAGAGCTTCAGGCTTTGGGGCTTCCACCCTAAGGCCCACCACCAGTGTCAGTGTTCCCTCCCCGAGTGTCCCAGCGTCTCTGCCTACATCTGTCGACCAACCCTCGGGTGGTTAGCTCTGGCCATTTGCTATTCCCTGGCTCGTTTTTTTGGTTTTTTTTTTTAATATCCACATGTGAGAAAGATTATTCTGCATTTTCCCCTGTCTTTCTGGCTGACTTTTTTTCTGGCTGACTTTCCTCAGGATAACACTGTCCTCCATCAGGGAGGTTCCATCATACTTGGTTCCAATCAAGGTAGCAGAAGGTCGCATGGTTCTATCTTTTCTCATAACTGAATCGTATTCCACCACGTCTTTTTCCAGTCATCTGTTCTTGTGTCCTTGAGTTGTTTCCAGATCTTTGGATCCAGTGAACGGAGACGTGAGATTCTTCTTAAAGACAGTGTTTGGGGGCCCTTGGAGTGGATGCCAAGAAGTGAACTCACTGGGTTGTATGCAAACTCAATTCTTATTTTGGGGGGAAGTGTCTGTTTTCCAAAGAGGATGAACCAGTCAACGTCCTAGTTACTTTGACCTCATGTCTGTGCCTGTATTATTTTTGTCTATTTGCTTCTGTCTTGGGCTGGAGCAATAGCACAGCGGTTGGGCGTTCACCTTTCACGAGGCCAACCCGAGTTTGATTCCTCTGCCCCTCTCGGAGAGGCCGGCAAGCTACTGAGAGTATCCCGCCCACACGGCAGACCCTGGCAAGCTCCCCGTGGTGTATTCCATATGCCAAAAACAGTAATAACAAGTCTCACCATGGAGACGTTACTGATGCCCGCTCGAGCAAATCGATGGGCAACGGGATGACAGTGACAGTGACAGCTTCTGTCTTGGGGCCATACCTGGTGGTGCGCAGGGCTTACTCCGAGATCTTTGCTCGGGGATCACCCCTGGTGGCCCTCAGGGGACCATAAGGGGTGCCAGGGATTGAGCCCGGTCAGCTGCATATAAGGCAGGCGTCCTAACACTGTCCTATCACTCCAGCCCCTGCATTTCTTCTTAAGTGTGCCAATCCCGCTGGTCGAGATGATATCTCTTTGTTGTTCTGGCTTGCATTTCCCTTATGCTAAGTGATAAGAGGGTATCTTTCCATACACTCTGTACCACCTGTATGTCTTCCTTAAGGAAGTGTCTGTTCATCTTTTCTTCCCATTTTTGTGATGGGGTTGTTCGGAATTTTTGTGTTGTTAAACTTTACCGGGCTGGAGCGATAGCACAGCGCTTGGGCTTTCGCCTTTCACACGGCCAACCCGGGTTCGATTCCTCCGCCCCTCTCAGAGAGCCCAGCAAGCTACTGAGAGTATGGAGCCCGCACGGCAGAGCCTGGTAAGCTCCCTGTGCATATTGGATATGCCAAAAATAGTAACAATAAGTCTCTCAATGAGAGACGTTACTGCTGCCCACTCGAACAAATCGATGAGCAACGGGATGACAGTGACAGTGACAGTAAACTTTACCAGTGCCTGATGTATCTTGGGTATTAACTCTTTGTTGGATGAATGGTACACAAATATTTTCTCCCCGTCTGTGAGGGGAGGGACTAGAGCCATAGCACAGCAGGTAGGGCGTTTGCCTTGCATGCGGCCGACTCGGATTTGATTCCTCTGTCCCTCTCAGAGAGCCTGGCAAGCTACCAGTGGTGTATATTTGATATGCCCAAAACAGTAACACTTAAGTCTCACAATGGAGATGTTACTGGTGCCGGCAAATCAATGAACAAAAGGATGACAATGCTACAGTGCTATGAGGGGAAACATCTGTGAGACATTCACTGGAGTCATTGTTTCTTTTGTTGCTTCTTAATTTGAAGTTCTTAATGAAAACACTTGGGATCAATATGTTTCAAAGTATCATGGCCTTGTCACAGAGGAATGAAAACCCGCTGATGTTCAGGAAACTCAAGTCAATGCTTTGCCGAGGTGGGAATTCCGGACTCTCCGGAGCTCAGGAGGAAGATAACGGAACAACTGAAAAGATGGAGAGGCTTTATATGCAATCTTCCTCATTAACACGAGGAAACAGGCTAGAGAGGAGTTTAACTTCCATCAATTATTTTCTTTCTTTCTTTTTTTTTTTTTTGCTTTTTTTGGGTCACACCCGGCGATGCTCAGGGGTCACTCCTGGCTCATGCACTCAGGAATCACCCCTGGCGATGCTTGGGGGACCATGTGGGATGCTGGGAATCGAACCCGGGCCGGCCACGTGCAAGGCAAACACCCTACCCGCTGTGCTATCACTCCAGCCCCCTCATCAATTATTTTCGTTCGTTTTTCTTGTTTTCCCCTTTGCTGGGATGTGGGGAGGGCACCACGATTGGTGTTCAGGGCTTACTCCTGCCTCCAGTGCTCAGGGATCCCTCCTGGTTGTGCCCAGAGGACCACGTGGGTGAGGGATCAAGCCCTAGGTTGGCAATGCTCGAGGCAAGTGCCCTGCTGGCTGGACTGTCTCTCGGGCACGACTTCTGTGCAGCTGAGGCCTTGAGCTACGTTTTGACTTTTCTTTTCTGAAAGCCGGAACAATGCTGTTCTGAACTCTAACCCACAGTTCCCGTCTGCTCTTTAATTAGATGCGAGGAAATTGGATTATGTGTTGAAATACACGTGTATTTAATGTACACATAGATCTGTACATGTATCAGTACACATAGGTGTGTACATGTATCAGTACATACGTGCACACTTCAAGGACCTCGCAGGAGTTCCGGTATTCCTGGTAGATAGACCCCTGCTCATCCCGCCAGTGCTAGCATAGCATGTTATGGTCCTTGAGCCGATCACTTAAAGGCCTGACCCCCCCGCCCCGCCCCCCAGCAGCCTGTAAATGTGGCTTTTTCTTCGCTTAGCCTCATTTGTCTGACATCAAAGCCTGGCCATTGTTATTAGCTCAGAATTATGGACAGTGTTTTCTTTGTGAAATTTATTGCCTGCCAGTGTCTGCACTTAAACGACTCTAAGTTCACGGGGGTAAGCAGGGCCCAGTGTCTGTGTGGGTGTGGGTAGAAGCTTCCAACCACCCCCTTACCCCCCCCCACTCCAACCCCAGCGCCACAGATGACAGAGTTTTCAATTGGTTTGTATTCTTATTACTGTAAAAATTAAAAAAAAAAAAAAAGAAAAACAGAAGCAAAAGCCGTATCTTCTGTCTTGGAATGGTTTGTGTCATTGCAAGACAGGCTGAAGGCAAACACAGAAGTAGCTGAATATTCGGGGGGAGATGAAAGCTGGAGAAGATTCTACAGGACATTAGAAGCCTTGGCCGAGTCTGTGGTCATAGTTAAGGCAGGCAGAGGGAGGGGGGCGTCACAAGACTCAGGGTGCAAAGACTTCAAATGGTCCTCGTGGAGACTGGGATTGGCCCCCGTGAGAGCACCCCCCTCTCCCCCCCACCCCCCGTGACCGTGGGGCATAGTGATGGCTCAAATCAGAGCAGGAAAGTAGCAAGAAAGTGTATCACTGCCTTCTGGCCGTGATGCAACGCTGTTTGATTTTTAGACAAGTTGACGAGTGCCTCTGAGCTCCACCTGCCTCACCTGTGTAACGTAGGTCCGCCAGGAGACAGATGTCACATCCATGTCGTAGCGGAGAGTGTCTGGCTTGTCGGAAATGCTCTGAAGTGTTTTACAGCAGTCTCGCAAGTAGAATCATCAACAAAACGACCAAGTCTGTGCTCCCGGGGAATCCTTCAAATGACCATTCCCCCCTCAACCAAGCTTCCCCCCCCCCCAAACTCCTCACCTCTCTTACCTCATTTCAGGCCACTCATGTTCAGCATACAGCTGCAGGAATCTTGTCCTGTTCCGTGCATTAAATAATTCAGCGTGCCGCACACTTGTTAGATACTTCACTCGGTGTTGTGTGAGCGCGAGAGTTTTTGCCCTCAAGTTGTTTTCAGTCCACTAGAAAATCAGTGGTAGAAACACACATCTGTCCGCCTGGTCGGCAGAGGCTGGACTTTGGGGAATAAGGGGGAAATTTATGTCCTGTAGCCGTTTGCAGCCGGGGAAGGCCTGACGGAGGGAGCATCCCTGGAGTCCAGCCTTAGAGATCAAATAGATGTAAAAGCAACCGCCTCTCTCTGGTTTGGCAGAGAGCGATGCTGCTGGGGTTATTCAGGGTTGGAAGCCAGAACGACGGTGGCCGCTCTGTAGAAATACACACGGGCGCCCTCGGGCTGCCGACAGGGGCAGGCTGCTCTCGGCGGCCGCGTCACCAACAATGCAGGGCTCTAGGTTGGTTCTGGGTTCGACTCTGGATAAACCCCGCTCGGTAAACTCGCCTGTTAGGAGATCTTGAACAAATTCCCTTTCCATCTTGTTTGGGGGCTGCACTCAAGCAGTGCTCAGGAGTCCCATCCGGCCCCGTGCTCGGGGTCATTCTCCCTGCCCCGCTCTGCAGACCGGATGCAGTGCTAGGGCTTGCGCGGGGACAAGTTCCAGGTCAGGCAAGTGCCTTGACCTCTATACGGTCTACAGTCTTGGTGGCTCTTTTTTAATTGGGCACAGCGGGTAGGGCATTTGCCTTGCACGTGGCCGACCCAGGTTTGAGTCCTCCGTCCCTCTCAGAGAGCCCGGCAAGCTACCGAGAGTATCCCGCCCGCACAGCAGAGCCTGGCAAGCTCCCCGTGGCGTATTCAAAATGCCAAAAACAGTAACAATAAGTCTCACCATGGAGACGTTCCTGGTGCCCGCTCGAGCAAATCGATGAACAATGGGACAACAATGCTTCAGTGCTTTTTTTTTTTTTTTTTTGGCTTTTTGGGTCATACCCGGCGATGCTCAGGGCTGACTCCTGGCTCTGCACTCAGGAATCACTCCTGGCGGTGCTCAGGGGACCATATGGGATGCTGGGAATCGAACCCGGGTTGGCCGCTTACGAGGCCAACGCCCTCCCCGCTGTGCTATCGCTCCAGCCCAGTGCTATTTATGTTTATTTCACTGAGAGGGACAGTAACAAGGCTTTCATGTTTGAGCTTCGGTCATGCAATCATCAAACACCCATCCCTTCACCAGTGCATGTTTTCCACCACGAAAGTCCCCAGTATCCGCCTCCCACACACCCACCCGCCCCACTCCACACCTCCCCCTGCCTGTGTGGCAGGCAGTTTGCACAATACTCTCTTTCTCTACTTTGGTTGCCTCTGATGTTTGTGTCCAGTCCCGCCTCCACTCACACCTGCTGAAAAGGCGGTGCCAGACAATGTGTTTTGTGTTGCTTGTCCTGGATACGATATCCTGTCGAACGGCCATGCTCTAGGAATTCTAACAGTTGAATAATTGGGATCTGGAGAGGTGGCTGCAGCAAGTTGCTCGGGTCCGAGCTTCGTCTGTGTGTCTCTGTCTGGGTCATGGTCATGATGTGGGAGCTTAAGTAGACGGTGGCTGTGTGTGGGCGTCATCTCAGAGTCCCATGGGGGCGGGGGAAGGCGAGGGCCCTGTCCCCCCCCATCCCCTGAGGCCTGGCGTTTCCCACCACTGCCACCCGTACCTGGAGCTTTTCACTGAGTTCTAGAAGGTGGCGGCCACCAGGGTTCCTAGAGGGCAGGCGGAGGGACGGCACCTGCCCCCGACTGGAGTGGCCCAGCAAAAAGGGCCCATTGCAAGGGCCTCTGCAGCAAGTTGCTCGGGTCCGAGACTTGTTTGTGTGTCTCTCTGGGCGGCTCCTGAGCAAGTTCCTCAAGAGCTCCCAGTCCCACTTCTGGATCAGAAGCTGAGCCGGGACGTGTGGAGTTGTTTCCTGTGAAAACAGGATTATTTCTAAAGTTGTCCCGACACGCACAGGTGGAAAAACATTCAAAATCATTGACGGTTTTATTTCTCCGAAGCCAGACGCGAGGGCATTGCTTCATCCCAAGAAGGGCCTTGTCCCCGATCCTCACACCCTGGCCGCACCTGATCTGGTAGGAGCCCTGTCATCAGGTCCCCGCCCCCCGCCGGGGGTCCACAGGAGGGAGACGTCACCTCGGACAGTAACACGTGGTCGAGGGGTCAAGGCTCACATCTGTCTCCCGGGGTCATTTGTCTTTGCGGGTTCGTTGACTAGCATGATGGGGCGAGTCTTAATTTCTCACCTTCGCCTTTGGCTCGCGCCAGGTACCTGACTTCAGTTCACTCACACACGAAATCACGCAGGACGCGGCCCCACTGGCCGCTTGATGAGGCTCCCAGGAGGAGTATCTCACACAGCAGTCAGCAGATTTATTTCCCAGCGTGTTTCGCCATCCTCCCAGACCCTCCCTTCTCCGCTTCCTCGTCCTCAAGACCAAGAATGATGGATAAGAAAAGAGCCACGCCTCTGACCAAGCGAACCTACCCCGTCCGCTTTCACTCCTGCCTGCCTTTTATCCCCCTCTCTTCCGCCGAGCGCGCCTCGCTAAATGCAAACCACATTGCCTTCCAGTCATTGTTCTCACACCAAAAGTTGCCAAAAGCATGGGTCTGGTTTTTCGTTGGTTTTTGTTTTTTTTTAAGTCTGAAAAATGAGCTTAACAGTATATTCTGTTTGATAGGAATGAGGGCGTTGACAGAAGTCTGCGACTGCTAAAGTACTCTAGAAAGGCAAACCCACGAAACAATGCAACTTATCATTATGATTTCTGTATTGCTGTTCTTGTGGGGGGCATGGCCACACAACCAGTTGATCAGCGTGTTCATTTCTTCGGGGGAAGAACTTTGCTTGAAGATAAAAAGAACCAGTGCTTCGTTTCTCTCCTCTCTCTCTCTCTCTCCCTCCTTTCCCCTACTTTATCCCCCTCCCTCCCTCCCTCTCTCTCTCCCTTTCTCCCCATCCCTCTCTTTTCCTCTCCCTCTCCTCTCCCTCCCCTCCTTCCCTTCCTCCTTCTCTCCCTCCCTCCCTTTCTTCTTTTTTAATTTCTTGGTTTGAGAGACCACACACAGTGGTGCTCAGGGCTTATTCTTGGCTCTGCACTCAGAGATCACTTCTGGTGGGCTCAGAGCACCATATGGGGAGCCGGGGATTAAACCCATGCATGGCAAGCGCTCTACCACTGTACTATCTCTCTGGTTCTCTCCCTCTCCCTCTCTCTCCATACACACACACACACACACACACACACATACACACATATTTATGGACTGGAGCGATAGCACAGTGGGTAGGGCGTTTGCCCTGCATGCGGTTGACCCGGGTTTGATTCCTCCATCCCTCTCGGAGAGCCCAGCAGGCTACCGAGAGTATCCCGCCCGCACGGCAGAGCCTGGCAAGCTCCCCATGGCGTATTCGATATGGCAAAAGCAGTAACAACAAGTCTCACAATGGAGACGTTACTGGTGCCCGCTTGAGCAAATCGATGAATGATGAACAACGGGACGACAGTGCTACAGTGCTACACACACACATATGTATGTATGTATGTATATATATATATAATATATATATATATATATAATTTTCCTTGAAGTAAAAACTATGTACCTGAAGTTTTCATTTTTTCACTTCAAAGTGTAATGAGAATTGCTCCGAGCTCTCAAATATGCCAGCCAAGCTTTGAGCCCCCCCCCCCCCCCGTGCTTCTCTCTGTCTCTGTGTGGGGGACCAGTAGGACATCGTCTCCAAGACTTGGAGGTTTGGAATAAAAACGGGGGTTGCCCTTTAACAAGAGAGCGGAGAAAAGCTGCTCGTAGGTACTCTGTGTCTGTGAGCTGGTTTTTAAATGTTTGATTAAGTTTATTAGAGTATTTTGCTTTGGCAGAATGCACCATAGGCTCATAATTGCCGGCCAAAGCAGTTAGTCCGTGGAGAAGGATAAATTGCTTCTGAGAGGTGCTTCAAAACCTGGATTTGGCTCCTGGAAAGATGGGGTTTGAAATAAATCATGTGCTCCAGATGAGAATTTCCACAATTAAGGTTCTAATGTGGAAGATCCTGTTGTTAGAACAACGGCAAGGGAAGGACGCTTCCGCACACTCTCTTCCCTTTTCGTTGGAAATTGACGTCTGGGAGGCTGGAACGATAGTACAGTGGGGAGGGCGTTTGCCTTGCAAGCGGCCGACCCGGGTTCAACTCCCAGCATCCCATAGGGTCCCCCCCAAGCACCACTAGGAGTAATTCCTGAGTGCAGAGCCAGGAGTAACCCCTGAGCATGTTGTGCGAATATTCGTTCAGTCGGAGGCGCTGAGCCAAAGAACGTGAAAGAAATACATGTCAAGGAGGACCCAGGTTCTCTCAGACCTGTGACAAAGGTAGAGACCCCGGAAATCTCCTTTTATTGATCATGATACCCCCAAAAGGCCTAATACAGTGAAATCGTCAAAAGAAGTTACAAAAAGACCTTCAAGGCAATAACCTTAATGTTATTGTTTCCTTGTATCCAGGTGCATTTCGCTCAAAAGAAAGAGATACAAAACAAAACCTTTCTTGGGCTACAAGTCTTTGGGTTTGCATCCCCCAAAACAAAGTCAGCCAGAATCTGAAATCTACATCCCCAAAACAAACAGAGCAGAGCCCAGGGATCAGGCTGGGCTTCTGTGAGAAAAGGAAAAACTGACTCTTTCAATATACTTAAATTTATGAACTTATTTTTACTGCAGGCAGCTTCAGCTTCATCCAAACCGGTCAGGGCACACGAGAAATCTCGCCCATTCTCCTGGGTCCCTGTGTTCCTGCATGTCCTATGGTACAGCCTACATGGGCTCACCCCGATAGCTCAGTCCAGCCCCAGCAGAGCGTTGCTGGGTGTGACCCAAAAAGAAAAAAAAGGGAAAAAAAAGGAAATTTACGTCCAGGTACCGCTGCTTCGGCTGTAAGGGCCTGGAGACTCAGCTGCACCGAGCAAGCCTGCTCTGAGCATCCGTGAGCTGGGAGCATCCGGGAGCTGGGAGCATCCCGGAGCTGGGAGCATCCCGGAGCTGGGAGCACCCGTGAGCTGGGAGCACCCGTGAGCTGGGAGCACCCGTGAGCTGGGAGCACCCGTGAGCTGGGAGCATCCATGAGCTGAGAGCACCCGTGAGCAGACCCAGAGGCTGAAGCAAGGCAGGAGAAAGCAAAGGGGCCCCAGCCACCTCTGGCCCTGCCAGCGCCAGGGCCCCCGTGCCCGTGAACACGCCCTGGTCGTCGTAATAGGAGACTGTCCCCTGGGTGGGCCTCCCCCCACGCCCTCCGACTCCCCTTCGTGTCGCCTTCTGACAGCTTGGACAGCTTCTGTGTTTTCGGAGCATGTTCCCCCCCCACACCCCCCACTGCTCCTGTCATCCAGGAAATCTCTCTTAAATAGCCAGACCCACCCCCGGGGAGGGAGGGGCTTTTTCTGGCTCTTGGCCTCAGAGCCTCTCCGCAGGATTCTTCCAGCTGTTTCTTCTGAGGCCCGCAGCCTCCCCTCAGCACCTCCCCTGGGTTCCCCTCTCCCAGGAGCATTAAAAGTCTGCGATCGGGTCTTGTACCACTCGATCCACGGGAGATCTGCGCGCCCCAGAGGCCTTTGGACCGGGCAGGGTACAAATACAGCGTTGATAATTGATTAAGTAGGGCAATTGTGGCCATCGGGAGGCAAGCAGGCCACCAGGCCCGCCTCGGGGAAGCTGGCCGTGAACTCTGACAAGTTTTCCGTGGGATCCACTTGGGCCAACCCCCCCCCCCGGGGGTGGGGTGACCAGGAGGCTGATTTGCGCGGGAGATTAGTCCGGTGATTAGGAGCGGGGGCTGCATCCTCAGCGCTGCCCCCTGGGACTCTGTGTCAGCTTCTGCACTGGCTAGCCGCGCAGCCTAGGAGGGGCGCCTTACTCTCTCCTCCGTCAGGAGAGGGGTGATAGGAGGTAGCTACCCCGGAGGTAGCGAGAGGGTCAGGGGAAATGGCGCATGGCTTGTGCCTAACAGACGACTCCAGTGCAAAGTGAGCGCCTGTCACATTGTCACTGTTAATTGCATCGTCGTTGTCCTGGGATTTAAGCAATATGATTTAGTCTGTCAAGTATTTATACTTTAGATATATAAAGTATTTTATATAATGCATTTCCCCAGAGCGGAAGCCAGGGTAAATGTGAAGATGGATGGTCGATTCTCGAGTCTGGAGTTAAGTACATCCCGTGGTGTACATTCCTGGCCAGGGGGGTCAGCCCAACACCTGCCCACAGCAGCACCCCACTCCCAGTGGCCTCGTGCGTCCCAGGGACATGTGATCGCTGGGGGGTCCACCCCTTCCCAGGCTGGGGCGCGGGACCTATACATGCTGTGCGGATTGTGTCCACGGGACTGAAGGATGTGGAGCCCAGGGCACTGGGGAGGTCAAGTCAAGTCGCTGCCCCACTGACTCCGGCCTGTGTATTTTATTTATTTTTAAAATTTATTGAATCACCGGGAGATTCAAAGTTACAAAGTTGGTGATGTTCGGTCATACAAGGTTCCAGCGCCCATCCCTTCACCAGTGTCCACTGCCCTGCGTCAGTGTCCCCCGTTTCCCTCCCACCTGGCCTCCGCCGCTCCACTCCACCCCCCTCTTCACCCCCCCCAGCCGCCTCTCTGGCAGACACTTTTCTTCTTTTCCCTTGTAGGCACGGTGGTTTGTAATGTTACTGCTGAAAGGGTGTCGTGCATCTCACTTTCCCTCCTCTCAGCCCCGGGTTCTTGACCAGAGTGATTCCATCCCCCTGTCGTTGCCAAAGTGGTCCTGACCTAACCGCCAGCCTTCGATGGTGGCAAGTGTCCTACTAACGACCAGTTCTTCTGGCCTTCGTTTCTATCCTCTTTAGCTATTATTTTTCTGCCGTGTTTCTTCATATGGGCTGGGGTGATAGCACAGCAGTTGGGCTTTCGCCTTTCACGCGGCCGACCCGTGTTCGATTCCTCCGCCCCTCTTGGAGAACCCGGCAAGCTACTGAGAGTATCCCGCCCACACGGCAGAGCCTGGTAAGCTACCCGTGTGTATTGGATATGCCAAAAACAGTAACAATAAGTTTCTCAATGAGAGACGATACTGGTGCCCGCTCGAATAAATTGATGAGCAACGGGATGACAGTGACAGTGACAGTTTCTTCATATCTCACAAACGAAGGCCGTCATTCTACGTCTGACCCTTTCCCCCTGACTCATTTTGCTCAGCATGATACTTTCCGTGTCCATCCATGTATTAGCAAGTTTCACTCCCCCCCCCCCCAAAAGCTGTGTAGTATTCCATTGTGTCTATGCACCATAGCTTCTTTCTACACTTGTCTGTTCCTGGGCACTTGACGGGGTGTTTCCAGATTTGGGCTATTGTGACTAGAGCTGCAACAAACAGAGGAGGGCGGATGGCTTCTCCGCATTGTGTGGGTGCCACGAGGGTAGATTCCTGCCTTCGTATTTAGCTCACTGAGGCATTCTCCTGGGACCATAGCGATCAGATGCCCCCTCCAACACACGTGGTATAAGATGTTGGAGAGTAGAAAGTCCCCAACCTTAGGAAGGGATGAAGACAGTAGGAGGCCTGGTCAGTGGTTGGAATCTACCACAAGTGTGTGGGGCAGAGGGTAGGAGGGACCAGTATGATAGAGGAGGGACCAGTGTGATGATAATAGCTGGGAACGATCACGCTGGACAGGAACCAGGTCTTAAAAGAAGGTAAAGGGATATAGCTGATAACCTTTCAGTATCTGTATTGCAAACCACAGTGCCCAAAAGAAGAGAGAGAGAGAGAGAGAGAGAGAGAGAGAGAGAGAGAGAGAAGGGGGGAGAGAGAGGGAGAGAGAGAGAGAGGAAGAGAGAGAGAAAGAGAGACGGATGGGGAGAGAGAGGGTGAAAGGGAGAGAGAGGGGGAGGAAGGGAGAGAGAGAGAGGTGCATACTATAGAAATAGGCAGGATGTAGGGGTGACGGGAGAGAACCTGGGGACATTGGTGCTGGGAAATGTACACTGGTCGAGGGACGGTGTTGGAACACTGTCAGACTGAAACCTAATCCTGAACAGCTTTGTCGGGGTCTATCCCACAGTAATTCAATAAAAAAAAAAATCCGTTAATTAAAAAGAAATAAAGTCTTGGCTTCCTGAGTGTTACCTGAGGCTTCTGCAGATTGGGAGAATGACGTCACAAGGTGGCGGTTTTGATGTGGACCTTCTCCTTGCCCTTAGAATAGGGAAAAGCAAGAGCCCCGCAGACCTGCTCTGGGACCCCCGTGACCCGCCACTGCCACCTCTGCGGGGCCCCCTGGGGCCTCACCCGGGAGCAGGGCTGCGTGCTTCCCTTTCAGTCCCACAACTTGGAGTTCCTGGCATGGGCTGGGTTCTCTCTGGGACTTGGCTCCGGGGGTGGCTCTGCCCTCCCCACTAGAGTCTCTCAGGGGCCGCCCACTCAGCTCTGCCCTGTGGGTCTCGGGCAAGCTAAGAGCTCGGCCTGGGCCGCTGGAGCCAAGGGCAGAGGGCGGCGGCTTCTCCCGACAGCCCGCTCCTGTCCCCATCGCACTAGGGTTGTGCCCTCCGCTCCCATCTCCCCCGCCCCCACCCTCTGTCTTACCTGTCCACTTCCGCTGTGGCTTCGGGGAAAATGGTCTCCACACCTGAGCTCGGAAGAGCGAACTCCCTAGCCCAGACATCCTTAGGCCCGGGTCCCTCCTCCAATCTCCCCATCCCGCTCCCCTGGAAGCCTCTCTCTGAGTGAGCATCATCCCTCGGCCCCCTTCCGAGGGGAACCCTTTCGCTGGCCAGATTCTGGCCCCTCGTTGGTCCTGCCCGTGTTCCTACATTCCCTGGAGGCGGCCAGACGGATGCTTCCCTCTCCTGCTAGTCCCAGCCTCAGAGACAGGATCCCTAGTTTTGACTCAGCACCACGGGCACTGGGCGGTGCGTCCCTGTCGCACGTGCTGACCGACCTTTGTCGCCCGAGCACACCGTCCCCGGCACCCCAGTGCTTGGGAAACGCAGGCTGGGCATGGAGCCGACCAGACCCGTTTCCCTTCCATCTCCTGAGATGCATCGAATTAGGACACTGGCCCGGGAGGCTCTGCCCAAGTTGGGGCGTCCTCATGGGATACCCCTCTCCCCGAATGGTCCTTCCCTCTCCTCACACCGTCCCAGACACCTGCCACGTGGGAGGAATTCTGGGAGCGACTGTCGGATATCCAGAAGTGACTGTTGGATGCCCAGAAGGAGCTGGACATCGGAGCAGCCATTTCTAAAACACTGAGCTACAATGAACTGCATGGCGCGCTGCTTTCCGGACTGTGCGTGACCTGTGAGACACAGTGAACCTGCCTGGAGCCAGGTTGAGTCATTGTCGTATGTCGTCCAGCGGGGCAGTGTCCTCTCCTGGCGGTTTGCTGTGGAGAGTCGTGCTCTTGCTTGCAGGGCAGACAGTGCACGATGCCCCGGGGATGCCGAAAACCGGATTATCCACACCCGTCTATACTGCGCCCTTCTTTGTGCACATACCTATTGTGCACAGATATGGTAGAGTCGAATTTATAAATCAGGCACAGGAAGAAGTTAATAATAGTAACTGATAACAGAGCAGATTAAAGATAGCGTAATAAGAGTTCTGTGACTATGCGCTCTCTTTCTCCGAGTGTCATTATCGTATGGCATATTTTTGAGCTGTAGTCGGCTGCAGGTGACAAGTCACGGAAAGTGGGGGGATTTACAGTCATCACTCTATCATGTGTCCATTGTATTCCCATCTTCGTCGCAGGGGAACTGAGATCCTGAGAGGCTAAATAATCTCACCAAAGTCTCATTGCTTTGAGAAGCAGAGGCAAGGTTTGAAAGCAGGGGCCAGAGCGAGAGAGTCCAGCGGCGAGGCCGTTTACCTTGCACACGGCCCACCCTGGTTCGATCCCCGGCATCCTATGTGGTCCCCTGAGCACCGCCAGGAACGATTCCCGAGTGCAGAGCCAGAAATAAGCCCTAAGCATCACTGGGCTTATTTGTAGCCACCACCCCCCCCGCCAAACAAACAAAAACAGAACAAAACAACAAAAACGATTTGAAAGAAGCTCCTGGGGCCTCCCAAACAGGATGTTCTTGGCCCAGGTCTGAGCCTGTGTCTTCTTGAAGACCTTTGGGGAAGTGCGGACACGCAGTCAAAAGCCTGCTTATCCCGGGCCCCTTGCAAACGAACCCCGAAGGTGGTGGTCAAGGTGGGGCCCTCTCTCTCGGCAGCCGCCTCCTGCCTTCCCTCCCAGACGTCCCCGCGGAGGGGCCTGGGAGACAGCCCCGCACATCGCATCAGGAGGGAAACATCCGAACCTTCCCCCTGCCTCCGCCCCCGGGGTCGGGGAGGGTGAGAACCCCCTTTGCCGGTTTTATTTTTCTTAGTTGATTTATTTGACAGGAACCCATTTGATACATCATTTTGGAATTTCGGTGTTTTGTTTTTTTTTTATAAGTCTCTAAAGGTCATTGTTAAAAAGCAGGGGAAGAAATAAAAGAGGAGTTAACCCCCCTCCCCATGCGATGCTTTCTCACCCCTTTTTTCCCGTTTGCTCACCCCACAACAGGGCTCGTGCAGAACCAAGACCCATCAAGTGGGGTGTGTGTGTGTGTGTGTGTGTGTGTGTGTGTGTGTGTGTGTAGGGGTCCCCGTGTCTGTGTGTCTCTAAAGACACATCTCTATCACTGTTGTTTGACTTGGCAAGACCCGTCACGTGGTGTGTGTGTGTGTGTGTGTGTGTGTGTGTGTGTGTGTGTGTGTGTGTGTGTAAGGGTCCCCATCTAAAGACACGTCTCTATCACTGTTGTTTGACTTGGCAAGACCCATCAGGTGGGGTGTGAGTGTGTGTGTGTGTGTGTGTGTGTAGGGGTCCCCGTGTCTGTGTGTCTCTATCCCTGTTGTTTGACTTGGCAGGACCCGTCGGATGCTTCGCCCCTGGGGGAAAAAGCATGTGGATTACTCACTCGCAGCCAGTGCTCCTCCCCCCCGAGTTTAGGAGGGGACAGCGGAACCCGCAAAGGAAATGTCCTCCACTCTGGTGGCATGCCTGGTGGTCCTTACCTGGAGGGGAGGTCCGTGAAATCCCCCCTCGAGGAATGGGGTGGGGGGTTGCTTTCCGCAGCAGTTGTGGGCTGGCATTTGTGGGGCTGTCACTCTGGGGGGAGGGGCATCCCTCACCCCCCCACACACCCCGCCCCGGTGCAGTTAAAGCGGGCCCTGAGCTTCCCTGGGAACTTTCTCCGCTTTAAGGCATTTCAGTTGTGGGAAAAACACCAGGGCAGGGAGGGGGCGGGGGGGGGCCCTCCGGCTGAATTCACGGTTGCCTTTAATAACCCTCTAATGCAGCTAAATTTATTAGGTCGCAGCACCCCTTTGAACTGTGGCGTGGAACTTTCCAGGGGGCAGCCAGCTTTCTCCCGTGAGAAGCAGACTTCTCTTCTGGGCTGGTCGCTGTCTTTTCGGGGAGAGCCAGCTCTTATTGAGGGTGGGCTGGCGGAGGGGGCGGGGGCGGGCACTTCCCCATGGCCGTCCGAGCTTCCGCTTGCAGGAGCATGACCCAAACCCAGTCTGTCTTTGCCCGTTCTTCCGCCTCTCTTCGGAGGGCCCGCATTCTCCAGACCCCCTTCCTCCTAAACATCTTCAAAGCACGGTTGTGCACCCAATGTTGCAGGCTGTGATTTCCACAGTACTTTTTTTGTTCACTAAGAATAAAAGTGATGGCTTAACTCTCTCCATTTCCTTCGCCCGTTCTAAATGAACCAAGGAGTTAAGGCCAGGGGTGGTTTATTTAATTTTTTTCTTTCTCTCTTTCTCCTTCGTATCTCTGAGTTCCATTGCCTAGACATCAGGGAGATACTTAGCTTAGATTCTGGAATCGTTTCTTTTCCCTTTTGATCACCATCCTGACAGGTAATAACATCTGGCTAAATGGCACCAGAGATCCAATCAAATTAGCAAATGAGTAGGGAGCACTGTGTGTGCAGGATGGCTCGCTGAGCCGTGGCGTGAAAAAAAAAAGACCCCCAAGACACAATGGCGTCTATTGACTTCAGGGCGATTATTTTTCTTCCATGTGCACCAAGGTGTGACTGACATAACATTTTCACTTTCTTGGATTTTTTCTCTTTTTTTCTCCTGTACGTGTATTAGATAAATAGCTCCTCAAACGCGTGACCTGGTGAGTAATTTGGCTTAGAATTTGGCTTCAGTGAGCAAGGCGGGTCCTCTTGTAGGATGACAAAAGGAAGTGGACTTGCAGACACCGAGGCGTGAAAGGCCGTGCCCTCATTGCTGGGATGAGGCCGAGAAATGATACCAAGGTGGTTGGAGTGGGTGATTAGAATCACAAAAGCTGCTGTGTACTCGGACACGTGTCGTTCCCAAGGAAGCAAGTCCGAGTGTTATCCGGGGAGGTGAGCCAAGGGCCTTTGAGTATTCCACAATGCCTGGTCATTAACTTGCGTGCCTCCCCGCCCCGCCAACCCTAATGGACTTTTAATGAAACGGCTCTTAACACACGGCCCTTGTCAGCCCCCGTGGTCCACACAGCAGCAGGATTGTGATTCTTCCTCGCCTCCCTGGCTGTCTAGGGAAGGAGGAGAGATTTGGAGACTGGAGTTCCTTTCCCATTCATCTTTGCACACGCGTTCCGTGCAGTCTCGGTGGGAGGGACCCGGGGCCTGTGGCCAGAGCCTGTCAGAGCCCGGTGAGCTGACGGAGCTAGAGGTCAGAGGGAAGGGGGGACAGAGCTCAAAGGGCTTCTCCGAGGTGGGGAGGGAGGGCACCACTTCAGTAAGTGCCTCAGCTAGCGAGGGCCCATCCCCTGCGACGGAAGCAGCGAATAGAACCCCCACCCCCGTGCCCCCCCCCCGGGGGGGCCGAGTAAACCCGTTCAGATGAGCACTGCCCTTGAGTGCAGTGAACAGGACTAACGCCCTCTTGGCGTGTCGCGGAGACTAGTTTGTGGGCTCTCTGACTTTGTTCTGAGTTCAGTGGTCTTGATGTTCCAGCCCTGGCAGCGCTCAGCAGTGACGTATTGTGTCCACGATTCTGCCCGGCCTGTTAGCGCTCCCCGTAACGCCGGCCAGTGGAAGGGGGCGAGGAAGGCGTGCCCGGACGGAGCGGCCACGGCCAGAGCCGGGACGGGGAGATGAGGCACTCATTTCCCAGCCCAGTTTGCTCCGAGTTCGTCACGGACGGGCTCTTCGGGAGAGCCTGAAACAAAACTTAGGTTCACTTTTCCGCTCGGAGCTCCGGAGAGCCCCAGGGAGGCGCCGGCAGGAAGTCAGGACCTAGCACAAAAGCATCTTTATAGATGGAAGAAGTGAGCACTTGACCCCTCGTCGTGACCCGGTTGGGACCCCTCTGGGTTTGGGGGTCCCAGGAGGCAGCCCAACACCACGCCCCCGCCCCCGCCGCTCCCCCATTCTAAGGAAAAGCCTGAGGGAACATACCAGGCAGGGGGGCTTTGTCCCGGGAAGCCAGACGGGGTGGTTGGTGCCGGTGGGGGCCAGGCCCAGGCTGACACGGCAGGAAGGGGCAGGTTGCACAGGGAGCCGGGGAGGCCTGCCTGGAGGGGACGCGGTGACGTCATCTCAGAGCACTGTGGCCCGCCGCACAGCCCTGGGGGAGGAGGCCGGTGGGCCTGAAGAAGCAATTTGGGGTGGACAGGGGACATATCCTGTTTCTCTCACCAAGTCCACGTTCCTGTTTGGGGGTGATTGTTGGACTACTGTTGAAGTGGAAAGTCACAGGTACTTAATACCCCACCACACAAAACTAGGCATGGATCACGTCATGCTTCCTAGTCTCCCCGTTCTCTGGATCCTGGCTTCCGTTCTCAGAGATTTGAGGGGAGGGGGTGATAGAGAGGAAGAGAGGGGAGAGAGAGAGAGAGAGAGAGAGAGAGAGAGAGAGAGAGAGAGAGAGAGAGAGAGAGAGGAAGAGAGAGAGGGAGAGCGAGAGCAAGAGAGAGAGGAGAGAGGGAAAAACAGGGAGAGATCCGGGAGAGAGTAAGAGAGAGAGGGAGAGAGAGAGAGAGAGAGAGAGAGAGAGAGAGAGAGAGAGAGAGAGAGAGAGAGAGAGAGAGAGAGAGAGCGCAAGTGTGTTGGGGGTATGTGTGATCTCATACCCCAATCAGATCTTTCTCTATGGATACAGGAGAGCATCATTTATTTGGTGTGTTTGAAGGAAGCCAGAAGGTCCCATAGCCAGAATAATTATATCCCCAAGGCCTGACGTGGATCCAGGATGTTTCATTGGTTTTTGTGATTGTTGAAGTGATGAGGATTGAACCCAGGCCTCAGGTATGTGTTCTGCCACTGTGCTGTAACCCCGGCCCAGGATTTTGGTGGTTTTTTTTTTTTAAGAATTTGAAAATTTGGGGGGGATGGGGGGAATAAAAAAAAAGAATTTGAAAATTATTCCATGGATTTAAAAAATATATGCCTTTTATAAAGAACAGTTTTAGATTCACAGCTAAACTGAAAGTATTACAATTTCCCATCTAGCCCTTCCCCTTCTTATTAACCTAGCACCAACCCTTCTTGTTAATCAACACCCCTCACCAAAGTGAGACATTTCTTACAACCGTTAAACTTGCACTGATCCTTCTTACTCACCCAAAGCCCCAAATTCACATTATTATTCACGTTTGGAGCTCACATGCGAGGGCCTGGGCCTTGACCTGTTTGCTTATTCATGTATCATGTATCTGGAGCGATAACACAGCACGTAGGGAGTTTGCCTTGCACACGGTCGATCCGGGTTCGATTCCTCCGTCCCTCTCAGAGAGCCCGGCAAGCTCCCGAGAGTATCCCGCCCGCCCGGCAGAGCCTGGCAAGCTCCCCGTTGGCGTATTCGTTATGCCAAAAAACAGTCACAACACGTCTCACAGTGGAGACATTCCCGGAGCCCGCTTGAGCAAATCGATGAACAAAGGGACGACAGTTGACAGGGACAGTGCTTTATCTCAATTAAAACCTGCCTTGTGCTTGGTTCAGACCTGCCAGCTAGTCTGTGAATGAATGAAGAGGGCCTGCTTGCAAGTGGCTTAATTTTAGTAACTTCTCTCTCCCCGTGGCACCTCAGCCTCCTGGCTCACTGTTGGTATCTAGAGCAGCGGGAAGGCATGGGGAGCATCGTGGGTGGGCACGGCCCGGCGGGAGAGAGAGAGGCCGTGTTTGGGGGGAGAAAGCTGGGTCCCCCGTGGCATGTGAGCGAGTAGAACTGTGACTGCAGCATGGAACCCAGGCTGCGGGATCGCCGGCTCCGTGGCAGCCTCTCTGCAGTGGGTGGGCGCAAACAGTGGCTCTGCAGCCGGACACCTCCCAGGCTCCAGGGGAACCCCCGGGGGTGGAGCCCCTGTGACCGTGCCTGCGCCTTTGCTGACGGGTGTCTGTCGTACTTCCCGGTGAGAAACTGCTTCTGTGGTTGCAGCTTTTTTGAATTCCCAGGAGACGCTTTCTCGGGGGTCGGAAGAGGCGTCCCAGAAACTGTGGCTCCTTCCTTGCTTGCTTGGAGCCAAGACTAAGCCGAGAAATCCTCCCTCGGGCCGGAACCTCGAGTCCGTCCCTTCCACCGGGCTGAGCGCATGCTCCCGGCCGGCCAGACAGACAGACAGACAGACAGACAGACAGCAGAGGGTGGCCCCTGGTTTCCGAAAGGCACAGATGTGGCGAGAGGCACCCCCCTCCCCCGTGCCCGACTGGAATCCCAGCTCTGCTGCTTGCCCGTGCTGGGACGGATTGTGTCACGTGTACGTCTGTTCCGCCATCTGCAAAACGCACCTCATCTTGGCCTGTACCGTAGCGGTTGTTGGCGGGATGCAATTAATTAAGACCTCGTCAGCCTTTAGGCCCGCGCGGGTGAGAGTCAGCGCCACCACTGCAGTCTGTCCCCGGGGGCTGATTTCTGTCTGTCTCTCTCCCTCGGGATGTCATCAGCCTGACGGCGGGTCAGACCGAGCTTCGGCTCTCGCCGTTCTTCCTGGCCACCCTCCGCCGCTGGGAAGGACCCAGGTTGGACCTGGTTCCTGTCTGCCTCTGTCTTTGGGGGCACAGAGGCGTCCCCTGTGGTACATTTGCTGATCTCATCAGGGGGCTCACGGCCAGAGCGATAGGACAGCGGCGAGGGTGTTTGCCTTGCACGAGGCCGACCCGAGTTCAATCCCTGACATCCCGTGTGGTCCCCCAGCACGGCCAGGAGTGATTCCTGAGTGCAGAGCCGGGAGTCACCCCTGAGTATTGCAAGGCGTGACCCCAAAAGCAAAATAAAATAAAATAAAACCAATCAGGGTGCTGGGCTGGAACTATAGCACAGTGGGTAGGGCATTCGCCTTGCATGCGGCCGACCCGTTTTCAATTCCTCCGCCCCTCTTGGAGAGCCCGGCAAGCTATTGAGAGTATCGCACCTGTGCGGCAGAGTCTGGCAAGCTACCCGTTTATATTGAATATGCCAAAAACAGTAACAATAAGTCTCTCAATGAGAGACGTTACTGGTGCCCGCTCGAACAAATCGATGAGCAACGGGATGACAGTGACAGTGACAATCAGGGTGCTGACCCAGTGCCTGTCCCACTGTGGATGTTGCCCCTGGGCCTGATCTTGTCTGTCTTCACCTGTACCCCCACGAAGATGCCCCCGATCTGGTCCAAGTGCTCTTCGGGGTTGGAGCCATCAGCACCTCTGGGAAGGGTGACTGGGCTGGTGTGGCTCCGTCCCGGCCTGACCCATCCCTTCCTCTGGGAACATCCCACTGCCCGACGGGCCGTCGGTTGGACCCTCGACCTGCCTCCTGTCCCTGCACTCTGAACGACAGTTGCTGGCATGAACCGCGCCTTTACAGTCCCCGGCCCTGTGTTAACCACCTCCGTGTGCCGCGGTGCACGCGGAGCTCCAGGCTCTCCGCCCCCACCCTCCTGGGGCACTGGGAGCCGGGGCTCCACCCAAGGAAGGTGCCCGTGTGACGCCCTCAGGGCTTTTCTTCGCCCCCTGCCCCCCCCCGGCGGTGCCTGGGCTGCTGGTCCCTGGACCTGGCTTTGAGTGACAAATGGCCCGGCCGAGCTTTGGCCTGGTGCGTCCTGTTTGCGTTTCTGCCTACGCATCACTCGCGTCCCCAAGTGCGGGGTCCCGGCAGCCTCTGGCTCAGCCGCTCCCGTCCAGGAGGGTGTTCCCTGGGGCTCCCAGCCAAGGACAGGGACCCCCCTGTGTGGCTTTGAGAGGTGAGCCTGGCTGCTCTGCTCCTATCCATGGCAGCGTAGCCCCGCCCACCCACCTGCACCTGCTTCCCGATTTACGGGGCCGTGATTTGGTCATGGGCGCGTGTAGCCTTTCACGCTCCCTTAACTCAGATCCTCTGGAACTCAGAGTGTTTCTCTCAGATTTCCTTTGGAATCAGATCCCAGGCAGACCCGAACCCGTGCTGTAGAACACCTCTGGAGACCTTGGGTAAGGGCTTGGGGGGTGGGGGGATGATGGTTACAGGCCTGCCCACCTCTCAGTAACCGGCGCTGTATTTCTCTGCCGGGCGCTATGTGGACAAGCTGCCCCATGGCGCGCTTGCTGCTGTCTCGGTGCCCCGGGGAGAGAGGCCCCTTCCTTCCTTCCCTAGATACCTGTCACGTACCTAAGGTGGGACACCGAGTTTTGGACGGCCCCGTGGGACTAATGGCTCTGGTGTTGGTCAGTGGAGAGAGCGGGAGAGAGCAGGTGATCAGATCGTCACGGAAAGCCGGTAGGAACTTCCCGCCGGATGAAGAAGGGCCGAGTGGCTGTGCCAAGGCCTTCTGGGGGCAGGGACAAGTGCCGGAGTCACGACTCAAAGGGCTAAGTGCGTGCTTTAGTGTGGGAACCCCAGGCTTGATCCCTAGTACCAGTGGGTATCACCCCCCCACCCCTAAAGGCATATTAGGGGGAAGGATGGGGAATGTCTGACCGAGCATGCTGGTGGGTGGTGGTGGTCAGGGAGAGCTTGCCTCAGTGGAGAGTAGTGACCAAAGATCGGAAGGTGCTCGGAAGGACTCGGGGAGGCCTGCGGGGCCTGCGGGTGGAGAGAGACGAGCCACAGGAGCAAATGGCCTGTGGTAGGAAAGGGCAGGGTCCTCAGGGGGACCTTCCTCTCCCTCGTTCCCTCTTTGAAACCTTTAGAGATCTTAGTACTCTAGTGGGACTGGATACAGGTTCAAGTCTGGGTGCTGAGGGCTTGGTGCCCACGTCACCTCACCCAGCTTCCCCCTCCGAAATGCCTGGGCCAGACACCCAGGAAATAGGAACTCCCAGGAAACTCAGCTCTGGCCTAGACCTGAAGTCAAGGGGTCTTATCTCTGTGTGTCAGGGAACCATCTTTACTGTTGGGGATTGTGGGGAAGAATTCGGGTGTCCTTGGAGAGTTATGGCCACAAGGAAGGCAGCAGTCGCAGCCAGTGCTGTGTGGCGTATCCTGCGTTCATTCATCCCACCCACACGGGCGAGTGCCCCCTCAGACACTCTACTGGGTGTTTAGGGTACTATGGAGAGAAAAATAAAATGTGCCTGTGCGCATGGGGTCTGTCCAGGAGCCGGGACCCTCAGGCAGGCCAAATTATGGAAGCTGTGGGCACTAGTTCTTAATCGTATGTATGGAGTGCTTGTAGCAAATTATAATGCTCTCTCTCTCTCTCTTTTTTTTTTTTTGCTTTTTGGGTCACACCTGGTGATGCACAGGGGTGACTCCTGGCTCTGCACTCAGGAATTACCCCTGGCGGTGCTCAGGGGACCTTATGGGATGCTGGGAATTGAACCTGGGTTGGCTTCATGCAAGGCAAACACCCCTCCCCGCTGTGCTATCACTCCAGCCCCTATAATGCTCTCTTATGGAGTGCTCGTAGCAAAGTATAATGTTCTCCTGGATCACCACACAACTCGAACATGCTCCCCAAATCCAGTCATTCCATCTGGGGGTCCCAGATTCCTTAGTCCCCGAGTCAGGTGCTTAGATTGCCAAGTACTTAAACCGGGGGCTCCTGGGAATGGCACGGAACTTGTCTTGTATTCTCCCAGGAACTCCACCTGCATCCCTGGGGGGAGGTGTGAGTTCCTTCGAGTCATCATCCTTTCATAAGAAGAAACACGCGGCTCCTTGTTTACACCCCAGCTCGGGGGTCCCCCCCCACACCAATTCCTTATGTGCTCACGGAAGAGCTGCAACCAAGTTTAATTCCCCAAGGCCGGGGGTGAGGAGGGGTTTCCGCGGGGGGGGGGGGTGGGGAAGGGTAGAAAGTGATTTTTTTTTTAACCTACTCAAGGTCTTGTCCAAACGAGTTGTCACCAAAAAATGAAAGCCAGATGTTCTTTTTAGTGTGAAATAAGTATGTGGCCAAGCTGTGGATTGAACCTGAGGTCTCCTGGATGGATGCCACGCGTGTCAGTAGCTGAGTTCCCAGGTATCGCCGCCGGCTTACGTTCTTTCTTGCTCTCGTCTTTGAGCTGAGGCCCAGCGTGCCGTTAACGTCCAAGCCACACACTCCCAGCGTGATGCCCGTGCCCCCCACCCCACATCAGATTCCAGCCAGCACGCTGAGCTGCAGGGGGGTGCAGGGGTGAGGGACGCTCAATTTAGGGTGAAAGGCAGAGACCGATGTCCGGGGAAAGGGGTAAAAGACCAACTCAGGCCCAGAGTGCTGCCTCGGGTTTCTCCTAGAAGCATCTGCTTTTTTTTTTTGAGGGGGGGGGGAGCCCTGAAATCCTCACGGGGAGCATCCCTGCGGATAACCATCAAGGAATCGCAGATGCAATCAGGGCCTCGGAGCAAAGAGCGGCCCACTGGGGTTTAACGTTACAGCCGGGTTCCTCCCGGAGTCGGATTCGGCGGTGAACGTTCGTTCAGCCAAGGGATGTGTTCCCGGTAGTCGGCCAGACCTCCGTCGGAAGACGGCGCGGGGCGGGAGCATCTCTCCGCCCCGAGAGTTTTCTCACACTTTTTCAAGCGCTAGATACTATCAGTCGGGCTGATATTAGAGCTTCTGGGGAAGGCAAGGGGGAAAAAAAAAAGAAGAAGAAGAAGGCGGCGAGGGGAAGGAAAAGCCAGAGTTGGAGCTCAAAGGGTTGGTGGGGGACCCAGCACACTTAGATACATCACCCTGGGGAAGAAGCCAAGCGGGGAAACCGCAGCTCCCAGGAGAAAGGAGAAGGGGGTTGGGTTTAGGGAGGCTGCGGGTTCAAGTCAGGGATGTCCAGCCCCAGGCCAAGGAGGTGACAGTTGGGCAGCGCTGGCCCCTGGGAGGCCTGGGTTCAGGCAGTAGCTCACAGATACAGGGCGTGAAGAAGCCCCGCCCGGGACCGGACTTTGAGACATTTTAAGAGCATCAACAGTGAGGAGGAGTGACCAGAGGCCGAGCCTCATTCTCGAGAAACTTCTTCCCATGTGTCTGAGGTGCCATTCATGTAAATCGAAGATAATAGTTCATAACTCAGGGTTATTTAGGGGATAACATAGATTATTCATTGTAAAGTGCTTGAAAGAGTGACACGCAATAAAGCTATTATTAAAATTTCCAGGCAGGGATTTAGGCAGGAGTGAGCAAGCAAAGGCACAGTTCCTCAAAGATGAATTTGATGCTAGGAGAAGTTTCCCCAGTCAAGGTTAAGTTGGCCTTTGAAATGTACCACTAATTTATTCATGTATTCACCCAGTCCTTTTCCTCTTTGGTCAAGAAATCTTTATTGGGCTCCTTCCATGTGCCAGCCACTCATCAAAGCCTAGGAAGACAGCGACCATCGAACGCAGGAGTCTGTTAACTGCGTCCCAGGGGGACCAAGGGCAGCCCACTGCCCATTTTTGTAAATAAAGTTTTCTGGGAACTCTATTGCCCACTTGTTGATGGATTAATTATGGTTGCTTTCCTGAAGCACTGGCAAGATGAAATAGTTGCATAGAACCTGCAAAATCTTGTTTTGTTTTGTTTTGTTTGCTTTTGGGGGGTCACACCTGGCAATGCACAGGGGTTACTCCTGGCTCTGCACTCAGGAACCACTCCTGGCGGTGCTCAGGGGACCCTATGGGATGCTGGGAATTGAACCCGGGTTGGCCGTGTGCAAGGCAAATGCCCTCCCCGCTGTGCTATCGCTCCAGCCCCGAACCTGCAAAATCTTAAAGTGAGTTCGACCTGGCTCTTTCTAGAGAGTGGTTGCTGACTCTTCTCCATCGAGTCCTTTCAGTGCATCACTTGCCTTCTAAAGAAAAAAAAAATCAGGTAAATAGGAAATTGTAGTGCAGGGAAATCATTTCAGAGCTCTATAGGAGGCTAAGCTGGTGAGACAGCCTGCCTTGAAGGGATACAGACTCAGCTAAGACCCGGAGGCTTGAAAGGAATTGATGATGTAGAGAAGGAGATAAAAAGTATTCTAGATATATATGCATTAGACCAAGAGGTGAGAAAGGGCAGAACCTCACGAACTGAACAAACGTCCCCATAGCCGGGAGGGTCGAGGACAGATACACAGGGGTTCGCAGGTGGCAGCAAGTAGTATTAATGGGTTTCTGGAGACAGCAGGACACTGCTGAAGAGTTTCCACAGGGAAGCCACCTAATTAGACTCGTCATCGCAGGAGAGTGTTTGGCCTGAAACATGGAGGGTGGATTTAACTGAAGGCCAGGGGCAAGAGTGGCGGGAGCTGGGCGCTGGGGAGCGCGTTTATTGGTTCTCGGGGAGACCATGAACATTCTGGGTCGGGAAACTGGCAGATAGAAAGGGGAGGAGGAGAGTTTGGAGACCTAAGGTACACGATGCGTGACTGCACGTGGGCATGGTAAGTGAAGTGGGTGAGTGTTGGATGAGGGCCACGCCCTGACATGGGGGCCACACAGACAGCCGAAGCCCGGGTGTCAGGCGGTGACAGTGGCCATGGTGGACATGCCCCGGGAGACCCATGAGGAGACGTCATGCTGCATTCTCTCAGAGCAGCCCGTGATAATCGTTCATTCAAATTTTAAGATGGGAGGTCAAGACGTCAGTAATTTAAGCATCTGAAATAAGCGTTTCCCAAATAGGGGAAGGCAAAGCTCAGGCCCCAGGGAAGCCGGACCCTAGCCTGCTCCCAAGATTCGCCGGGAGGCTGTGTCTGAAGTAGAGGGAGAGTGGGGGAGGAGAAGGGGTGGGCTTGGAGGGCTAGAGGGGTTGGAGGGTGGACAGTTCATGGAGGGGACACGTAGCCCAGGGCAAGGACATTAACTTCCCATATGCTGGGAGAAGTAGGAGCCACTGGGGGGTTCTGGGCAGAAGGAATGACTTGACGAATGGGGGGTTTGAGAAGATCAAGTTGGCTTCTAGCGGAGAATAGTATGTGCGGAGCAAGAAGAGTCAGGGACACCGCCGTCCATGTGCGTGCAACTTCTCTGTGGCGGTCACTTTTCTCCTCTGTGCAGACAACCTCAGAATTTCAGTGGCATGCAGAAATAATTCTTCCTCACTTCTGGTTCATGGGTTGGCTGACTTCAGCTCATCTCGGCTGTGAATCGAAGCCAGGATCTCCCAGGTGACTTGCCATTCTCCTCGGGCCAATCAGCCTGTTTCTCTTGTCCAGTCATGACCTTCTTCCTGTTCCACCTCCATACAGCCCCACACACACACAACGACCTTCTTCCTGTTCTACCTCCATCCAGCCCCCCCCCCCCACACACACAACGACCTTCTTCCTGTTCCACCTCCATACAGCCCCCCCACACACACACAATGACCTTCTTCCTGTTCTTCCCCACTAACTCTTGCTTCTCCCCCCAACTCTTTGGCCCCTCCTGAGCCCTGGTATTCCTTCCTTCCTCCATGCCAGTCCCGCGCAAGAAATTTCAGAGACCGGTCCCCAAGAAGCAGACTTGCCCACATGCCACTCATTTCTGTATCTTTTTTGTCATCATTTGTTTGTTTATTTATTTATTTATTTCGCCAACCGGTATGGCCTTTGTACCATGATTTAACATTTCCGTTCCTCCATCTCTTACATTTCGGCTCGTTTTCCTTGGCCTCATTGTGAGTCACCGTGGCCGCAGAGGAGCTGGATTGCTCTGAAGGCACCAGACACTGCCTGCTGGGTGAAACAGATCTGCTTGTGCTTTGGCCTCTCAGGCCTCTGCTGGTGGGATCCCTGCTCCCCGGGAGACCCTCCCCACCAGCCCCCGCGGCTTCAGGCCACCGGAGGCACCTTCACTCTCCTCTCTGCTCCTCGGCCGGCCGCTGGGCACTGTCCCAGAGAAGCTTCTGCCCACAGAACCTGGAAGGTTCCTCCGTGTCACTGCACGGCCTTCTGGGCTGGCCGCCTTCACGAGTGCCCACTCGCGGCCAGCTCCCAATGTCCACTTCAGTTCTGGGCCCCCTGTCCAGCTCTCTTGTGGCTCCTCTGCCTCTTGGACTCAGGAGTGACCGGTGTCCGTCCAGCTCTCCCTCCAACCCCCTGTGCCCACCAGGGGATTCCTTTTTAATTTTTTGCTTCTTGGATCACACCCAGCGATGCTCAGGGGTTACTCCTGGACTCAGGAGTTGCTCCTGGCGGTGCTCGGGGACCCTATAGGATGCTGGGAATCGAACCTGGGTCAGCCGTGTGTGCAAGGCAAACGCCTTCCCTGCTGGACTATCGCTCTGGCCCCCACCACCACCAGGGGATTCTTTATCCTTTACTCTGCGCCAGAGCACAGTACTCGTTCTGAACTGTCCCGCCTCAGTGCCTTTGACCGTCTGTTCTCACATTTGCCCTGGTTTCCATTTGCCAGCTTTTTTAAAACTAATAATTAAAAAAATTTTTTTTCGTTGCCATGAATAACAGAGTTATTCAAGATTGAGTTTCAGGCACACGGTGTTCCAGCACACACCCCTTTACCCAGGCCCACTTCCCTCTATCAGTGGCCTCAGTTTCCCTCCTGACCCCCAGCCTGCCTCTAGAGCAGGCAGTATCCCTCTCCACCATCGTTCCATTTCCCAGCTTCTTCTGTCACCCCATGTGACAGTGCCTGGCCCCTCTTGCCAGACTGTGACCCCTTTAAGGAGGATCTCGCTGGATTCTGTGTCCCAGCGAACATTACCCAATGGCCGGTTAGTAAACTTGGCTTTTAAAATATGTGTTAGATTGTTTTCGTGCTCTGGAAACCAAACCAGGGCCTCGCCCATACACAATGTTTATTCTAACTAAGAGCGATGTCTCTGGCCTGAATTTTCTTTTTCTTTTCCTTTTTGGGCCACACCCAGCCATACTCAGGACTTACTCCTGGCTCTGCGCTCAGATCATTGCTGATGGTGCTCTGGAAACCAAACCCAGAACAGCTGCGTGCAAGTCAAATGCCATACCCGCCGTACCATCATTGCTCCGGCCCCTGGCCTGAGTCTCTTAATTAGTTTATGCATTAAGTGACTTGTGTTGTACTATTTCAAGAGGATCCCCGTGTGGTTTTGAGATCAGAGATTTTTGCTTTCTTCGCTTTCCTTCCTATCTTGCTTGCTCCAGGTTGGCACACGGTTGGCACTTGCTAGATATGCCATAAGATGATTTGCATAGGAAACACAGGAAGTGATTGAGGTTGGCAGTGAAAATGGGTGCCAATCACGGTAGTTGGCTATCCTGGGGTCTCTAAGGCCTAACCTGGTTTTATCTATTTATTTAATTTATTATTATTAATTATTATTATTATTATTATTTTGTCTTGGGATCACACCTGGTAGTGTTCAGGATGTAACTCCTAGTTCCTTGCTCAGGGCTCACTCCTGGGGTTGTGACCATATGGGGGGCTGAGGATTGAACCTGGGTCAATCACAGCAAGGCCTGCTAAGCTGATTTATTATTTATTTATTTATTTATTTATTTATTTATTTATTTATGTTGCTTTTTGGGTCACATCCAGCGATGCACAGGGGTGACTCCTGGCTCTGCACTCAGGAATTACCCCTGACGGTGCTCAGAGGACCCTATGGGATGCTGGGATTCGAACTCGGGTTGGCCGCATGCAAGGCAAACGCCCTGCCCGCTGTGCTAAGCTGATTTTTAAACACCGAAGGCATCATGGTTTTGATTATCGAAGGTAGAGAAGGCTCTGTGTCTGGAGTTCTTTGACGCTGTTTGGGACCTTAGAGATGAAATTCATGTTAGACAACTAATTCTGTCTAGTCTATCTACATCAGCTCAACTGAGATGTGGAGATGTGTCGAATTATTTTCGTGGTGGCGTGCATGAGTGTGTGCATGTGTGTGTGTGTGTGTGTGTTGGAGAAAAAGAGAGAGAGAGCCATCCAGATGCCAACACCTGGAATCTATTTGTGAAGATCACCAGTTCAGTCCGCAGTGTGGGTCATTCACTTATTTCTTGCTAAGTGAACATCTGGGATTCAGTTTGCGATGCCGAAGAGTTTGGATGGGATCTCAAAGCCAAAGCGAGGACGGAGAACTGCTCGCCCGAGGTGGGAGTGAGAGGTGATCGGGGACGCTTAAACTATTCTGCAGATTTCAAGGCAAATGCAATAGCCAGAGGGCTGGGAAGCCCTCCCCGCGCTGGAAAATCACTCAAGGAAAGGAATTAAGCGAAGAAGATTCAATCAGATCAAAGCAATAATGTAATCTGAAAATTCTCCTCTTACCCCCAGTTTCCCTTTTCACCCCACAGTTCTAAATATAGCCAGGTAGCTTCCTTCTCTAGGGAAAAAGAAGCAAAACACATGCTCACACACACACACACACACACACACACACACACACACACACACAATCTTGGACCTGAACAAGGAAGGAAATGCTATGAGAAAGTAAAATTCTAATTAGTTATAGATGAGAATTGGTCACAGATAATTATTCTACATTCCTTGGCTCATGCCTGAGAAGGTTTAAAGGCTCTATTTTCGTTGTTGTTAGACATATAGTAGATACCTAGATAAACACGCAGAGAAGCGCCGTCATTAACACGTCTTGCAGTGTGTGAGGGTTGAGAGCAAAAATGAAAGGGGAATTTGTCATTCGCAAGCTTGGAATGTTGGAATTTTTTTTCTTCTTTTTTTGCTGTCAGACCTCTTTTTTTTTTTTTCATTTCTCTTTATTTTTTTCAACTTTAAACTTTCTCAGAACAACAAAAAAAATAAATAAATAAAAGCCAGTGGGTTCAAACAGGATCCTTTTCAAAAAGAAAATAAATTAACCGAGGGATGAACTTCCAGAAAACGCGTGCCCAGTGGCACCTGCCCGTTGTGACATCCGCCAGCCAGAGGATTTCTCCTTCAGTTTGCGTCTGTCCGTTCCCAACTTGTGGGCTGGAACAAGCAGCAAGTGTTGAGACTGGTTGGGAGACCCAGCTGGAGAGTCTAGAACAATCCAGAAACAGGAAGGGCAGTGGTGGGACATGCTCAGACCCTCCCGTGTAAACCCAGTTTTGCTGCATTGTTCGGGGTTACTGCGAAAGGAAAATGTTCCTACCTGCCGAATGGTTTTGTTCTTCTCGGTTCCTGGTTAGAGGGGACTTGGCGTTAACCTTGGGCTCCTGCTGGCCTGATCGTGTCCTACTGAGGCACGCTTCCATGGAGCAGGATGGACTGAGGAATCCTTGGTTCCTGCCATGCCCCCCGCCTAACCCTCCCCAGAGTTATGCCCAGAAGTGCAGACGAGAGAGTTTCAGAGTCCCCTCCCTGCCTTTTCCTTTCAGCATCTGTCACTTTACCGAGGTAAAGATCTTACTCAGGTACCCTACCCCACTTCGAACCCCTGTGGGACCCTCACTCCCTCTCGGGTTTTAATCGGTTTGTGCCTTCACCCATGCGTGGTCTGGGCTTCTTGCTGCACTTAACGCCCAGACTCTCTCGAGCACAGCAGCCAGTGTTCCGTCCGTGCCGTTGGGTTTGCCAGCCATCCGTCACCTCCTTGCAGTGCCCCGGGAGGGCTGGAACCAGATACTCCATTTCCAACAAGCTGGAAGTAAACGCCAGCGTGGGAAAACTGGGATCACTCTGCAGAGTGAACTCATGGCGCTCCATTTTTCACCCCGTTGATTGTCCTTCTCGTCTTTCTTACCTCGTCTGTGGGGGAAGGTCGAATTGAGTGTCCGCTCACTCACAGTGCTCGTTCAACCACCCAGCTGGCCCGTCAGACCCAGTATTTCTCGAACCCGGACTGGGCTGCTAGAAACTATTCCACCTTCTGAATTGCAGCGAGGCAGAGAACCTCCCCCGGTTCTGCCCACAGCGCTTGATGCTTGAGTGGCTATTCTCTTAGGTATCATTACTCCCATTTTCCATATGAACAGCAACAACAACAACAACACAACAACTCCGAGACATTAGGGAAGGCAAGAGACTTAAGGTCGCATGACTCACTCAGTGATGAATTTTGAATTCACGTGTCCTCTGCAGCTCTCCGAATAGGGGGGACAGAATTGGGAGCTGAGGAATTGTCTCCTGCGCCAAGCTCCCATTCTAGAGGTCTGTGGCGGGATGTGTCGGACCATCCCATTCAGACCCAGCTTTGCCGCACGTGCGGGCTTTGGGGTCACTGTAAGAGAGGGACATCCTTGGGGCTGGAGCGATAGCACAAGCGGGTAGGGCATTTGCCTTGCACGTGGCCAACCCGGGTTCGATTCCCAGCATCCCATGTGGTCCCCTGAGCACCGACAGGAGTCATTCCTGAGTGCAGAGCCAGGAGGAAACCCTGAGCATCACCAGGTGTGACCCAAAAAGACAAAAAAAAAAAAGAGAGAGAGAGAGAGAGGACCGTCCTCATAGCTGCCTAGCGGATGTTTCTCTTGGTTCCTGGTTAAAGGCTTGGCGTTGAGGGGCCAGAGCAATAGCACAGCGGGGAGGGCGTTTGCCTTGCATGCGGCCGACCCGGGTTCGATCCCCGGCATCCCATATGGTCCCCCAAGCACCGCCAGGAGTAATTCCTGAGTGCAGAGACAGGAGTCACCCCTGTGCATTGCTGGGTGTGACTCAAAAAGAAAAAAATAAATAAAATGTGATGCACTGATGTTTAAAAAAAAAAAAAAGGCTTGGCGTTGACCGTGGGCTGCTCAGGGCCTGCCCGGTGTCCAGAGCTGTGCTTACAGGGTCCCCCCTGCCCCCTGCTCTGTGAGCTCTCGGACTCTGTAGGGGCCTCTGAGCCCCTGACTCGTCCCCCGCTCACGGGCCCTCCCCCACCTGGCGACGTCTGTCTTAGCCCCCGCAGGACACGGTAGCGAAGGATTCCAGGCTGAGTAGCTCGTCTCGGACAGCCGGTGCCCCTCGCAGCCCTGAGGGCCGCCAGGCCACCCCCCTCCGGGCTCTGTCGAGGGCCCTCCTGAGGACTGCAGATGACCCACTTCTCACCGCGTCCCCGGCGCCGGCGGCGGAAGAGGCAAGGGCTCTTGAAAAGGCCCCGGAGTCTCTCGAAACGGCCCCAGTTCCGTTCACGAGGGCTCCCGAAGGCCCCACCCAATTGCTGATCATTCTGGGGATTCCAGGAAATGAATGTGGAGGGGGAGAGTTGGGGGAGCCCCCCACCCCCCATACACACGCAGACAGCCTCCTTCACTTTCTCCACCTGCATGTGTTTCATTTATTTTTTTGTCACACCTGGCATTGTACAGGAGTTACTCCTGGCTCATACACTCAGGAATTGCTCCTGGCAGTGCTCGGGGGACCCTATGGGATGCTGGGAATCGAACCCGGGGTCAGCCGCATGCAAGGCAAAGGCCCTCCCCGCTGTGCTGTCGCTCCAGCCCCCACCAGCTGGGCTTTTCAGGGCCCGTTTTCATGATGACGAGGCACGTTCCCCCCCGCCCGGGTCCCTCCCTCACAGTTACCTGGGTAGACCCTGACCTTGGCTGAGGTTCCAGTCCTGGATTGTCTGCACCCTCTCGCCCAGGCTCCTTGGCCGTGACCGAGGAATAAACACGTGCTTCCGCTGACGGATCTCGCTTTCAACTCGGGGTTGCTCACCTCCAGGGACCTCGAGTTCCCCCTGCCAGCAACCCCCACCCCGCCCCGGCCTCTCTCACCTTCTCTCCTCAGTCACCCAACACCTCATTCTCTCCGCCCTCGCCCAGGCCCTGGCCTCCTGTTCCAGGGAGAGAGTAGCCAGGGTGACCCTGGCCCGGGCCCGCTGCCGGCAGCTGCCAGACCCGAGGGCTCACCCTGCCCTTCTCAGCTCTTGCCCAGGTCACAAGTCATGGTCATAGGTCATCGCCGGCCCTCCTGCCCTTGACCTTCCCCTGTTGCCTCGCTCGGGAGCCTCATTCTAACAGCCCGACCCTCAGCCACTCCTTCGGGGCCATTCCCATCAGCCAATAAAATGCACACACGCGTGGAAGCTCCCCCTACCCTGGAGACATGGAAGCAGCTGAGTCTAGGCTCCGTGTCTGGGCTGGCTGCCGCCCGGGCCACACCCCTTTATGGCAGAGCCCCCCCCCCCCCCCCGCTCTTCCTCTCTCTTGGCTTTTCTCCTCTCGCCCCCTTGGGCCTCTATCCGGGTTCTCTCCTATGTCCCACATCTCTGCAGCCTCTCCCTCACCTCCTGGGTCTCCAGCAGCATCGAGACACCGTCTCTCCTCTCCCCTCCCTCCCCACCGAGCCCTCTCCTCACTGACTCTCCCCGCGGGCTTCTCTTCTCCCCACATGGATGCTGATGCCTCTGCTCTCCTTCCCGCATCTCCGCTAGGCGGTACCAAGGCCCAGTGCTGCCACTGCCTCCCCCTCCTCCCCTCCTCCTCCTCCTTCTCCACCTTCTCCTCCTCCCCTCCTCCTCCCCCTCCTCCTTCCCCTCCCCCCTCCTCCTCACCCTTCTTCCTCCTCCTCCTCCATCTCCTCCTCCTTCCCCTCCTTCTCCCCTTCCTCCTCCTCCTCCTTCCCCTCCTCCTTCCCCTCCCCCCTCCTCCTCCCCTTCTTCCTCCTCCTCCTTCCCCTCTTCTTCCTCCTCCTCCCCCTGTTCCTCCTCCCCCTCTTCTTCCTCCTCCTCCCCCTCCTCCTCCCCCTCTCCCTCCTCCTCCTCTTCCTCCCCCTCCTCCCCCTCCTCCTCCCCCTCCTTCTCCTCCCCTCCTCCTCCCCTTCTTCCTCCTCCTCCTCCATCTCCTCCTCCACGTCCTCCTCCTCTTCCTCCTCTCTTCTTCCTCCTCACCCTCCTCTCTTCTCCTCCTTTCCTTTTTCTCCTCCTCCTCCTCTTTCTTCCTTTTTCTTCCTCTTCTTCTCCCTTGGCAGCTCTAGCTTCCTGGCCTGGCCTTATCCCTCACTGCACACCCATTCACAACTGCACATCCAGTTGTCTGCTGGGGACCCACCCGGGAGAGAGAGAAGTATACAGGCATGTGTCCAAGTCTGCCCCGCCCCCAACCCTACTCCCTCATCGACGGTAGCAACAATTTCTGAAGTTTCCCGTGCACCGGCTGGCACCCGGCATCACCCTTGAGTCCCTTCACTCCCACACCTCACCTCAAACCCACCGGCAGATGCAGTCTGTGTCACACCTTCCCTTGACTCCCGGCTGAACAACTGCGGCTGCGGCCTGGCAGCAGGGCCTACAGGATTCCTCGAGGGGAGAGGAGCTTCAGCCAGAAACCCTGATCAGAGGAAGGTGCAAGGGCGGCCAGGCACGTGGGATAGAGAGGGGACCACTAAGTCAGTGATGGTTGGAGGGACGGCTCGGGATGGGAGGTGTGCGCTGAGAGTAGATAAAGGACCAAACGTGAGGGCCTCTCAGTATCTGTATCGCAAACCATAATGCCCAAAGGAGAGAGAGAGAGAGAGAGAGAGAGAGTAAGAAGGAAAGCACCTACCAAAGAGGCAGGGAGGGGGGAAGGGAGATGGGATAGGGATGGCGGGAGGGATACTGGGGACATCGGTGGTGGGAAATTTGCACTGGTGGAAGGATGAGTGCTCGATTGTTGGATGACTGAAACTCAATCACGAAAGCTTTGTAACTGCATCTCACGGTGATTCAATTTAAAAAAAAAAGAAAAAGCTACAAAGCGTAGTGGATGGCGGGGGTGACCTCTGCCTCCCTCCCTCCTCCGAGACCCTGGTTTTGCGTGATTTGGTGATGGACAGGCCCTGCACGTGGCCGTGGAGGTCAGGCCCTCTGCATTGCATCCATGAGATGCGGGCGTTTGCTTGCCGCTGCTCCGACCCTTGCTGATCAATAGTCATTCGTAAGGAGAAATAAATCTCGTGTCTTTCTGACGATGACAGACACAGAGACGATCACCATTAGCCACTTCCTTAGCCCAGAGAGGCACCACACCGCCCTGGCAGTTTGCAAAAACCTCTCAGGTAACTTTCTGAGATACGGGTTCTGCTCCTACATAATAATTAGTCTTCCAAAAATAAACTTTAAGCTCCCTTTTAATAAAAAAATGGTGCTCAAACAACTCAGCGACGAGGAGGAAAACTGCTTAGGAAGAGAATTGTAGACTTGAAACAACAGAGTTATTTTTCCTACAGAAAATGTCAGAAAGTAAAAGTTTCCTTTATAAATTACTAGTAGGGCATTATGAAGTCACACGCTAAAAATAACAGACTTTCAGAGCCGGCAGAAGCCGACATAAATGTCACTGAGCAAATGATGAATTCCACGGGAGACAAGACTCAGGTCAGCGTTCTTCAGAACCAGCGCAGTAAATTGTGGTTTGGCCCCTTGATGCAATTCTAAGTAAAGCTGCCACTGGAAAAAAAAAAACACGAGAAATAATTTTAATAAAACAGAATCGTGATGCCGAGAGCAGTCTCCCAGCTGAGAGGAACTCTGGGAGTCAGACTTTCTTCCTGCCCTTCAGGGATCCGTCTCAGAGCAGCCCAGTGCTGAAACCCAGCGGCCATCACAAATCAGGTTCCATAACTGAAAGGATGTAAGTTGTATCAAGCTGCAATGTCAAAAAAGAAAAAAAAATGTGACCTAGGGGCCAGAGTGATGGAACAGCAGGGAGGGCGTTTGCTTGCACGCGGCTGACCCAGGCTCGATCCCTGGCATCCCATAGGGTCCTCTGAGCGCAGAGTGCAGAGCCAGGAGTAATCTCTGAGCATCACTGCGTGTAACCCAAAAGGCCAAAAAAAAAATTGCAAAATAGGAAGAAAGGCCTGAATTTGACATGATAGGAAACCATGAGTGTGTGAGGCCGGCAGATCCTCCGGGGAGCAACGGAGAGAAACAGCTTCAGTCCAGGACTCTCTGGCTTGTGACGCCACAGAATCCCACCTCTTGGCTGAGCAGCAAGGCCCTGCCCTTCCAGAACCTTCCACCCCAGAGATCCCAGCTCCCAGGGACCTTCGGGTCCTCCAGCTTCATCCCCAGGCTGCCCGGACTAGCTGTTTCCACTCTGACCCCGTAACACTCGGCCCAGCTTCCCCACACCCACCGTGGCTGTGTCCTCCCCCACATTCTGAGAGGAGGGGGCACATCTTCGTGGTCTTTGTTTATTTAAATAAAATGATTGAAAAGCTGGAATGAAGGTGGATGGATGGAGGGAGGGAGGGACGGATGGATGGGTGGATGGATGAATGGGTGGATGGATGGATGGATGAATGGATGGACAGATGGACAGATGGATGGATGGATGGATGGATGGATGGATGGATGGATGGATGGACGGACGGATGGATGGACGGACGACGGATGGATGGATGGACGGATGGACAGATGGACGGATGGATGGATAGACGGATGGATGGATGGACAGATGGACGGACGGATGGACGGATGGATGGATGGATGGATAGACGGATGGATGGATGGACGGATGGACGATGGACGGATGGATGGATGGATGGACGGATGGACAGATGGACGGATGGATGGATAGACGGATGGATGGATGGACAGATGGACGGACGGATGGATGGATGGATGGATGGATGGATAGACGGATGGATGGATGGACGGATGGACGATGGACGGATGGATGGATGGATGGACGGACAGATGGACGGACGGATGGACGGATGGATGGATGGATGGATAGACGGATGGATGGATGGACGATGGACGGATGGATGGATGGATGGATGGACGGATGGATGGATGGACGGATGGACGATGGACGGATGGATGGATGGATGGACGGACAGATGGATGGACGGATGGACGGATGGATGGATGGATAGACGGATGGATGAATGGACGGATGGACGATGGACGGATGGATGGATGGATGGACGGACAGATGGATGGACGGATGGACGGACGGACGGATGGATGGATGGATGGATGGATGGATGGATAGATACGTGGATGGGCAGGTGGGGGGATCGATTAATGGGTCGATGGGTGGATGGATGAGTGGATGGGCGGGTGATGGATACATGGGTGGGTAGATGGTGGTTAGGTAAGTGGGTGAATTACTAGATGAGTGAATGGGTAGATGAAAGATGAATGGTTGAATGGGAAAGTGGAGAAATGAACAGTGAAATGCATTGACAAATTCACCAAAGTGCCAGAAACCTCTGATACCTTTAGGGACGCTTTAATGGGGCCGCAGAGATGGGCGTTGGCCTGTGAAGCATCCCACTTGGGGCTAAGACGGAGTGAGCAACCTTGCAGCCTGTAGCAACCCGTGAGCTTTGGACCTTGGTGGTCTCCGCTCTTACGGCAGTAAAGTGAAAAGGTGTTGACCTGAGAGGGGTCGCCCCTGTGGGCTTCAGCCCGTCGTTGGTCTGGCCCGGGTGCTACCTGTGGACCTCATAGCTGAACGCATCTGTCTTAACTCTCCAACCAGGCTCTGCAGTTATTTCCAGTGTGGGCGAGGCAGGGAGACTCCCCCCTCTGGAGCCCGGTGATGGGGGGCGTGGGGGCAGCCGCCTCGCTCTGGCCGGAGTCTTCAGAGCACACTTCCTCCACGTTGGATGTGATGTAAAGTAGAAGGCAACCACGAGACTCAGCACGTAAAGAGCAGGCTGGCCGTCTCCTCCACAAGAGCTGCATGGCTCCAGGGCGGGAAGACGACAGTCTTCACACTTGCTTTCTTAAGGAAATCCGTTTTGATCATTCTCCGTGCATTCATGCTAACAGGCAATACAAAATAAATCATTTCAGGCCTGCTACGGGGCCAGGCTGGGGCGGTAGTGGTTGGGAAAGTCGGAAGTAGTGGAGGTGGGAAGGCGTCGTGGTGGTGGGAGTGGTGTTGGAATAGTGAATGTAATAAATCAACGGGAGCAATTTTATAAAAATGAAATTTTATTTTATTTTTTGCGTCACACCCGGCGATGCACAGGGGTTCCTCCTGGCTCTGCACTCAGGAATGACTCCTGGCGGTGCTCAGGGGACCCTATGGGATGCTGGGAATCGAACCCGGGTCGACCGCGTGCAAGGCAAACTCCCTACCCGCTGTGCTATTGCTCCAGCCCCTAAAAATGAAATTTTAAATGTCACTGTCACTGTCATCCCGTTGCTCATCGATTTGTTCGAGCGGGCACCAGTAACGTCTCTCATTGAGAGACTTATTGCCACTATTTTTTGGGAAACCAAAAATGGGCGCATTTCCTCATACTCCGTTTTCTGCTCCAGAACTGCTCTGAGAGCAGCTCCAAGAGAAGGGCACCTTTGCAGCCCACACCCTTCCTCACCTCTTCCAGGAAGACCTTCCGGACCACCCCCCCACACACACACTCCCGTCCCCCCCCCCCCCATTCAGTTAACTAAGTAAACACGAATACCTCCTGGAATGAACTGGAAAGGAAACCTAACGTCTGAGTTCTTGCGATAGGGAGAACCAGCATGCGGCCCGCCCAAGCCGAAGTGGAAAGACCCCCGAGGCTCTTGGGAATGGAGCCCAGCCCAGCCTCCCTGGAACCCCCCCCCCACCCCACCCCATTCGGGGCCCGACGAGGCAGCGGGCAGGGCACCATTGGCTGAACTCGGTTGTGTTTTTATTTTTGTCCAGCCACAAATACCAGCAAAAAGAACTGGAAACGATTCCTCCCCTTCCCTCGCTGGAGCCTTGGCGCCAAACGGGGGTTTTATTTTTAGCTCCCACTCTGGTTTAAGGCTTTTAGCACGCTAAACACCCCGACCCACGCCGGCAGCAGCCGGGGGCCAGATTTTAGGAATTTCTGCCTTAGACTGGAGTGTCGGGTTGTCTGAGCAGAATGCACCAGGCTTTGTGCAGCTGTGACAATAGAGGGTGGTTCCAGACAGGCCCACAACGCGAGAGAGACGGCGGCTCTGCCTTGGGGACCTGAGGGACCTCCACGACAGTCTTCTCGGGGAGGGAGACGTTCCTCGGGCTAGGGTGGAGGAGGTGGTGACCTTGGATGAAAGGAAGCGCCAAGGGAGAAAGAAGAAAGGGAAAGGAGAAGGCCAGCAGGGCTGGCTCTGCAGCCGGACCACCAGGGTTCGAGCCCCGCCTCTACCGCCTCCCAGCACCCTAGGCTCTGCTGCTCCCAGAGGGGGTCCCTGTCGGTGGGGTTGGGATATTTATAAGACCCCACCATCCCTGCACTTGGGACTCGGCCTGCTGCCTTCTCGCCGTGCTCTCAGCCCAGGGGGAACGAGCCCCGTGCTTATTTATTCTTACTCAGTCCCTCAGAGACTTGTCACAACTCCGTTGGGGTCCCCCAGTAAGAGCAAAGCTCGGCCAGACCCCCCACCCCAGGCCTAACCCACTCGAGCCGCTGTGTCTTCTCCAGTGTGGAGGGTGGCGTGGTCCTCAGGGGGCTTGCCACTGACTGCTATACGTGACAACTGGGCCTCCGACCCCCCCCCCCCCGTCTCCCCATCGCCTTCCCGCCCTCTGCTCTCAGCTCCCCTGGCCTTCTCCCTAAACTCCGGGAATGCACCGAGTGGATGCCGGGGGGGGGGGGCGGGGAGGCAGAATCCAGAAGAATGCCTGTCGGGCTCTGAAGGCCAGAGCCTGTGCTTGGCATAGTGGAGACCCCCCCTACTCCCCTCGCTCCCTTTATTTTGTTTTGTTTTTCTCTGTAATGTGCAGTGGGCTGGAGCGATAGCACAGCAGTAGGGCGTTCGCCTTTCATGTGGCCCACCCAGGTTCGATTCCTCCATCCCTCTCGGAGAGCCCGGCAAGCTACCGAGAGTATCTCGCCTGCACAGCAGAGCCTGGCAAGCTCCCTGTGGCATATTGGATATGCCAAAAACAGTAACAATAAGTCTCACAATGAGAGACGTTACTGGTGCCCGCTCAGCAAATTGATGAGCAACGTGATGACAGTGACAATGACCTGCCCCCCCCTGCTCGAATGTGCAGTAAGAACAAAGCACTGACCCCTCCCAACAGCCACGCCATAGCGGGTTCACCCCTCCCCCATGCAAATGTCACACCCCTTACCACCCTCCAGCCACCTCAGCAGGGAGGTCTCTGAAGCCCCTTCGGCACAGGTGACTCTAGACCCTGTGTCTTGATTGCACCCACTCAGGCACCTCCACCCAGCTGGCTCCCCCGGGAAGCACCCCTTGTCCCCATGGCCGCTCCGCCACTTGGAGAGGTCAGAGCAGTACCAGCCCCTGGCATGTTTCTGTGGCAGACAGAAAAAGCACCCATGCTTGGTGCTGCCTCAGGGTGCAGAGTGAGTCTGCAACGCCCCGCCCCCCCCTTTTTTTTTGCTTTTTGGGTCACACTTGGCGATGCTCAGGGGTTACTCCTGGCTTTGCACTCAGGAATTACCCCTGGCGGTGCTTGGGGGACCATATGGGATGCCGGGGATCGAACCCGGGTCGGCCGCGTGCAAGGCAAACGCCCTACCCCCTGTGCTATCGCTCCGGCCCCTTTAATAAAAGAGCACCTGTCAGGGTTACGGAAACAAAGGAAGGGCTTGGAGCTGCCAGGGACTGTGCACGAGAGGGCGGGGGCGGCGGGGGCGGGGGGCGGCTGCGATGGATGGAGCCTTTCATTCTGCAGGATGCCGGCGTCTTCAGAGCGACAGTGTGAGTGTACACAGTGCTCCTGAGCTGTGCATTTAAAAACGGTTTACATGGACTTACGCATGGTGTGTGTGTGTGTGTGTGTGTGTGCGCGCGCGCGAGTGCGCGTGTGTGTGAACACAAGTTGAAACACACTTGTGTGTAAGATCACTGGGGCAGGGCACTAGGCCCCTTCTGTGGCTTTCCAGGTGGAGACCCTCGAACCCCGTTGTAGCCTATACCTGTGCACGTGCGCAGACACACACACACACACACACACACACACCAGGCCCTCAGGGCCGTGCCGCACGCGTCTCCTCTCCCACACGCTCTGCCCGGCTTTGTCTCTGAGCTGCCCGGCCCTTTGAGGCGTTTTCCTTCCCCGGGCCGAACGGGCATGGGGGCAGAGCAGACTCGCACCCACGGGACCCTGTGTGTGCTTGGAGCAGTGGAGGGAGCCTGGATCCAGGGCGCTGACGTGGGACTGGACGCACCAGGCAGGGCTCAGGCCTAGCAGGGAAACTGACTCAGACAGTCAGCGTGGCTTTTGTGCTCTGGGAGATCTGGCGGCGGTGTGGGTCTCTATGGGGAGGGGGGGCGCGAGGATGCCGGCGTGGGCGGCCCTGGATCAGGCTGAGAAGAATCAGGGAAGGGTGCCGGGTCCCGTGAGGCTCAGTGCCTCCGTGGCCATGCTGTCCCAAGGGAAGAGCAGCCTGCCTGGCGTGGGGGCACCCGCAGGTGGTTTTCTTTCCTGTGGGCGCTAGAACTGGGTATTCTTGGGGCAGGAGGTGAGGGTAGCTCGGGTCAGGGGGGAAGTTTGGTCCTCAGCTAGCCCCGACACACAGCAGGAGCAGTGCCCAAGGCCCGTGAATATATTTTCATTTCTTTTAAAATTAGAAGAAGGTGGGCTGGAGCGATAGCGCAGCAGGGAGGGCGTTTGCCTTGCACGCGGCCGACCCGGGTTCGATCCCCAGCATCCCATAGGGTCCCTTGAGCACCGCCAGGAGTAATTCCTGAGTGCAAAGCCAGGAGTAACCGCTGTGCAGCGCCAGGTGAGACCCAAAAAGCAAAAAAAAAAGGCAAAAAAAAATTAGAAGAAGGGAAAAAAAATCATTCTTTTTTTTTTTTTAATGTCATGGAGGGTCCAGGTTCTCTCAGACACTGTGACAAAGGTCGAGAGCCCTGAAATCTCCTTTTATTGATCATGTCACCTCTAAAGGGCGCGATACAGTGACATCATCAAAAACATCAAAAGAAGTTACAGAAAGAACATTGGAGCAGCAAGACACGTATTGTTTCCTCGTATCCACAGGCCCGTTCATTTTTGGCCTGAGGAAAGAAATACAGAACCCAAACTGAAACCTTTCTTGAGCTACAACTATTTGAGTTTGCATCCCAGAGACAAACCGGAGGGCACCTGAAATCTACAAACTGGGCAAAGCATTTAAAATTTACATCCCGAAGACTAGGCTGGGCCGGAGCCCAGAATCTACTGGAAAAATCATTCTGAATGTAGCGACTGTCACAGTGTCCGATGTTAACATGTTTGTTTCATCCCAACACGGTTATAAAATAGAATTTTCGAGTGGGGATGGAGGGGATGAGCCCATCTAGGCTAGTTGTCCGCCCGGGGCCCAGAGCGCCCAGCTGCTGCTCAGATGCCCTTTGACCCACTCCCTCCGCCTCCAACCTGCCCTTCCTCCCCGTGACCACCCCTGCACCATCTAGGATGGCGAATGTTCGCTTGGCTACTTTGTGTCTTCTCCAGTTCCTCTGCGGTTCTTGGCTACTTTGTGTCTTCTCCGGTTCCCGTGCAGTTCTGTCATTTGGCAGTAGCCGCCTGGACCCCGGAGGCAGGGGGGAGGGAGTTTAGAAGCCTTGTCTGGGGTCCGGGAATGACCTCTGCCCACTCTCCCCCCAGCAACTCTGACCTCCCCGCCAGCCCCACCCCAACGGAGGAGCTGAGACCCCTGCAGCATTGGGGGAGGGGGGAGGGGATTGGAGCCTCTGCAGACAGGTTTGTCTGATGGGTGGGGGCCGTGCCTGTGAAGCCACTTGGTCCCAACTGAGTGTCCCCGTGACATCTTTCCACTCCTTGTCTCTGCAGGCGCCTGAACAAGAACAAGCTCCAAGTCCTCCCGGAATTGCTTTTCCAGAGCACGCCGAAACTCACCAGACTGTGAGTAGCTGCGCACGCCCCTCCGCCTTCGTCACGCTCGGGGCCGTGTGGTTCTCGTGGAGAGTGTTGCCCGTGGGCGGTGGCGCTCGGCAGAGAGACGGGGATGGGACGTCGGGGCGGGGTCCCCAAAGTCCCCTCGACTGCGGTTTGAGAACTTTGTCCTCCTCGTGGGAGGGAGGAGGAAGGCACCTTCCACTTAAGCTGGGCCCGAGCGTATTCCAGGCAGCGCCCTGGCAGTGGCAGCTGAGTTGAGTTGTTATCTGGGCACTGGGGTTGCCCCTCGGTGCCCGGGGCCCCGCTCCTGACGACGACGGCCGGTCCGGGCGACTCTGCATCTCCGGGTGTGGGGTTCTGCAGAGGGGGGGCAAGGGAAGAGCGCCTCAGTTTCCCCCGAATCTCCCGGAATGGTCCCGGCTCTGAGGAGGGGAAGCGCCGAGACTGGGAAGCCGGATGCCTGGGGATGCTCTCGGGGCCGGGGTGGGGGGGTTGGGGGGAAGGATGTGATTCTTGAATTGTGGGTGCTGGGAGTTACTGGCAGCCAGCTGCCCCGTGGCGCGGAGTCTCAGAGTCCTGCTGGCAGGGACCCGCATGGATTGTGGTCTGAACCTGGGTACCCCCAGGCTCCACTCTGAGTGGGGCGAGCCCTGCTCCCAGTGCCGTGGGGTCAGCTCAGCTCCAGGGGGCCGCCCCTCTGCACCCTCCCCCGCCCCGCCCCGCCTGGGTCCTGCCTACTGATGCTGTCACGCGAGGCACGCAGACTCCGGGATATGGTAGGACATGGGAAACACACGTTGGCGTGCGCCCCGGAGGTCGAGAATGACTTCCGCGTCAGGAATCTTGGATCTGTCTCCCGCACACAGAGGCTGTGGACAGAGAAATGCGTTTGGGGAGGGAACGTGGTCGGAAAAGCAGAGCAGCCCGGGAGTGGCTGGTGTCTTGGTGGTCTTGCTTGCTTGCCTGTCCTTGGCCGGGGCCGCCGGTTGCCGCCCACCTCATTCCTCGCGTGAGTTCTCCTGCTCTCGGTCAGTCTGGGAGGTGCCGTGCCTCTCGCCCCGCCCTGCTGACTCTACGTGAGGGTGGACGAGGTGGCAGGCTCAGAGTCCCAGCGGGGCTGAATGAGACCCAACGGGCCTGTAGGACACCAGCCCGGTTCCACGTGGAGTTTCTTTCCCAAATACGCCCCTCCCGGCTGTCTTTCCCTCCCGCCAGGACTAACTGCACTCTCCTGCCTGCTCTTAATGAAGTCATGCAGACTGTGCCCTTCGTAACACTCCCAGGGTCACTCTCTGGGCGAACGGGAGGGGCCGGGGAGCCATGAGGGAGACAGCGGCTTAGTGTTCACTCAGCTGCAGGGCGTTAGCGGGAGGCCAGGGGGGACACTGCGGGTTCTTGCTCGGTGAGGGAGCCATAACCTTCAGCCGCAGCCCGCACTCAGCCCGTTTGTGCCGGGCTGGTCAGAGGAGGAATCTCAGGCGGTGATAACAGGCTTCAGGGGCCGGCCGCTTCTTTCCCGTGTACAAGGGAGATGCTTCCTAACACCCCCGACAAGGTACTTCTCACCAGGAGGCCCCGGGGCCTGCGTTGCAGGTTTTTTTTTTTTATATTTTCTAGGCTTGCAAGAGCCCGTGAAGGTGACCAACAAGCTAACTGCTGTTTCTCCTTCATTGTTTCCGTTTCCAACTGTTTTTCTCTGTGTTTTCTTGTGTTTTGAGATAAATCGAATCGAGCTTTCGCTTCCGGCCGAAGGTCGACAGCCAGGCAGGCAGGCATCGGACTTGCCTTGGTATCTGGCGACCTCTGTGTCCCAGCCCGGCCCAGAGTGTGGCACAGGCACTTCACAAATGACCGAATGGAGGAATGAATGAATGAATGAATGAATGATGAATGAATGATGAATGAATGAATGAGAGAGGTCTGAGGATATCAGTGGAACTCTCAGGGTGCTTGGGTTCTTTTATCCGCCATTCCTTTAACCCTGCACTCCTTCATTCATTCACTCGTTTAATCAGCTCCTTTGGGGGGCTGGTTCTAGCCGCCCCGAGGGAAGGGTGCCCATTTATCCAGGGGCCCCAGCACGACACATTCTGAATGCCTGCCAAAAAGTGGAGCGCTAAATATAATTCTTTTTTTCCCCACTGAGGCAACCACATTAACCCAGGTTTGGGCTGCAATCAACAACCCCCCTCCACCCCCCCTTTTTTTTCCCTCTCTGGGCTTGATCTTTGATTTTTCTTAATGGCCTTATTGTGTCTTTGTCTTATTTTGTCAGCCACTCCAGGGCCTTTGGGGAAGTAAGCAGGGTACAAATTAGAAATCAATAGCGGTGCAATCGCGAGTGGGTATACATAGGCCACCGGCTCTGTCTTAAAAGAGCACTGCATCTCAGTTTACATGGTGAGCTGTTTCCCCAGGAACGCTAAGTGTGGGTGGGGGGGAGGACTGTTGACTCCTTATACCCTTAGCAGGCCACGTGGGTCAGAGAGCAGGCAGGCGATGCCTTTTCTTTTCTTAGGAGATGTGTGGACCCAAAACTGCTTCTTACTGAATGCCTGTCCAAAAAAGAAAAGAAAAGAAATACATTTTAGGTAGGCTATGGGTGTGTAATAAGACATGTTTTGAGGAAGTGATGAGAAAGGGAGATGACATCCATTGAGAATCCAGGCCCTGGTTAGAGCTCCTCTACTCCGACAGACCCATGAGCAAAGCTTGTCTAACTCCAAGAGGCTGGTCCAGATGCCTCCAAAGTCCATCATTAGTTATGAGTGGTTTGGGGAACGACTGCGTCAAGTGGGTCCAGGGGCTCAGATTTCGAGACTTCCTCTCGCCCCATCCATTCATCTTGACTCCCCCCCAAGACTACACATGGCATCTGGCAAAAGCATAGGACAGGGAGGGCACTCGTCCAGCAAAGGTAGATGTGTGTGTATGTGTGTGTGTGTGTGTGTGTTTGTGTGTGTGTGTTTGTGTGTGTGTATGTGTGTGTGAGGGGTCCTTGTCCGAAGTGCTGCAGAGAAGGCCTGGGGGTGTTCGCGAGCCTGGTCCATGAGTGAGTTCCTATGACCAGTGCGACAGCGAGCGTCCTCGGAGGGAGAAGTCCGTGTTGTGTGTCCCTCCCACTTGCTGGCGGCATTTGGGGAATGAGTTTCCCAGAGGAGAGAAGCATTCCGTTCGCAGAGACTGGGGGAGACGGGCCTCCCCTGAAAAATAACAGTGTTCTCGTAATTGGTTGAGCACGCCCTCTCGCTTTGGCAGGCCATGTTTGGAAGCCTGGCGGTCACCAGCAAACGGTGTAAGCCAGTGTGTGCTGGCCGGAAGCACCAAAATCGCTGGTCTGGTTCCCTGACCCTCGGTCGTGGCCATTCGCTAGAAACTGAAGCTGAACGAGGTTGATTAAATTGTTCCCGTGCCATGCAACTCCCCAGCGACAGATTCAGGAGTCGCATTTGGGTCATCGGCTTGGGCTCTGGCGGGTTCCCCGGCCCCTACACTACTACAGTTTGCTCCCTGTCACCTTACTTCCATTTTACAAGAGAGGAAACTAAAATCCACATTTTTCCATGCCTGCCCATGTCGCCCGGATGTCTAAGAAATAGCACTTCTCTGGGAACCTTAGTCAAAGCTTCTGTTTCACCTTTACACAGAATCCTGCAAAGAGCAAATTCTTCTTTTATTTTATTTATTTATTTATTTTTGCTTTTTGGGTCACACCTGGTGATGCTCAGGGGTTACTCCTGGCTCTGCACTTGGGAATTACCATTACCCCAGGCGGTACTCAGGGGACCCTATGCAATGCTAGGAATCGAACCCAGGTTGGCCGCGTGCAAGGCAAACACTGTCCCCACTGTGCTATCGCTCCAGCCCTGCAAATCCTTCTTGAATCGGCTTCAGACTCCTATAAGCAGATCCAGTGGAACCAGGACCGAAAAGCACGTCTGGGTGCTTTGGCACCCTTGAGCCGGGCTGGAGGGATAGTCCAGTGGGGAAGGTGCGTGCCTTGCGTGCAGCCGACCTGGGGCTGTTCGATCCCTGGCATCCACTGCGACCCCCCTGCGCCCCACCAGGAATGATGCCTGAGTGCAGAGCCAGCCGTAAGCCCTGAGCATCGCCAGGTGTGGCCCATCGTCCATAAATAATTCAAGCCTTTCAGCTTCCTGCCCTGCTATTTTAGAGAGCTGAAGTTGGACTGAAAGGGAACTTATTTTTTATAACGTATCCCTCCACGTGCTTCTCTCTTTGCTGACTTTGCGCTGCCAGGGCCTCGGCCGCGGCAGCCCTGGCTCCGTCGGACCCATCGATCCCTACTTGTACGGGTGGGTAGTATGTTTATCCTCCTAAGCACAGATAGCACACGCGGCATAAAACCCTAGAAGCTGGGGAGCACTTTGAGGTTTAGGCATCCTGGCTTCTGTCTGTGAAACGCTCAGCAAGGTGCCGCCTGAACCTGGACCAGAAGACGCTCAAGCATCAGGGCTACCCCTCCGCTCCTTCTAACTTCCGTGCAGCCCCTAACCCGAGGGTGAGACACGCTGGGGACTGGTAGGCCCTGCTGGAGTCCTTGGGCTAGTCGCTGAACCTCTCTGGGTGTCAAGCTCCTCCTCAAGAAGGTGGAGAATGGAAACCCCTGCTCTCTCTGGTCATGGGGACGGGTGAAACTAAAGCCGCAGGCAGCTTTCAGCATTGTGACAGCGCAGAGCAGCATGAAGAAAGGCGCTGAGGAACTGTTGGAGGTGACTGCCATGAGTGGGGCATATGCTAAGGTCCTGGGGTTGGAGGTGTGAGCACCAGCACCAAAGAGTTCAGGCTCCCCATCAATGAAGTTCCAGGGAGTACCCAAGCAGAACAGCCTGCATGCTGCCTCCATCAGGGGTCCCCTGAGGCATGGCCATCTCACACCTCTCTGGGTCACAGTTGAGGGGGGGTGGGATGGGACACCATCTATCACAAGGGTCTGTAGGCTGCAAATTTTCTCCTCTTCTCACAGCCTCTTCCAGCTTTGTCTTTGACCTGTGCCTGGGGAGGGAGTAGGAGATTTGGAGTTATGTGGAGACGGAGTAGTTGTCACTTGTCACTTGTCATCCCGTTGATCTTCAGTTTGCTCAAGCGGGTGCCAGTAACATCTCCATTTGTCCCTGTCTCATGTTAGTGTAGCCCAATGGTATCTGCTCACTCCAGGAACAGGAAGAGCCTCAAACCGTTCATTCAGGGTTTGGACTGAGAAGTCTGACCATCTCATAGGTGGGTGGCCACGCGGTCTTTTGACGTCCCGTGGAATCCAGTCGGTAACAGCTCTAGTCCAGTGGTCATCTCTGAATTGCATTACGTGTTCGGCCCATCTGATTTTCGACGCCTTGGCAAACGAGACATCACCCCTGATTCTTGACCATCGACGGAGGTCGGAACTCCGGATTCCTTCTCTCGCTTGAGTGAGACGTGATACTCCAAGCATAGCTCTTTCGATTCCTCTTTGGGATACCCGAATAGTGCTCTCATCCTGTCTGCATAGGGCCCAGGTCTCTGAGGCGTATGCTAGTGCAGGAAGAACAACGGAGTAGTTAGGTCACCAGAAATCCCCTAGAGAGGCAGGAGTTGTAGACAGTAGTTAGAGGCCCTCTGCTTTTCTCCAGCGGGGCGAGCTTTGGAAGCCGACGGGAGACGCAGTGCTCTGAACTGTTTCCGTCAGAATTCGACTTGGTTCCATGAGGCTGAGCAGGCTGCTAGGGTTGGGGGTGGGGGGGGGCGGTGCGTGGAGGGTCCCACTCACTTGTCCTGGATTCAAAGAAACGGCTAAACCTGGGCAGATGGTTCCAGGCCCTGTGGCTGAAGAAGCCGTTCTGGCCCCCGCAAGACAGACGCCTCCAGACCCTCCGCACTCGGTAATGGGAGGTTTGGGCGGCTTTAGAAAACGCCCCTGGGGGTCAGACCCATCGTCACTCACGGTCTCCGTGGACTTGCAAGGGACTTTCGAGACGTCGATCCCCAGGCCACTGCAAAGAATGGAAGACGGGACCCAGGAACCCGGGGGGCTGTGGGCAAGGGGATGGGGAGATGGGGGGGTGGGGGCAAGTTGTGTGTCTCGCTTCCCTCCCAGAGAAGTCAAGGCTTAATTCCTTGCGTGGGGGAGTCCCCCTCTTGCACACGGATACCGGAGTCCTGGGAACCCAGGCCCTGTGTCCCCACACCAGCCAGAAATCGGCTTCTGCAAGGTGAGGTGATGTTTCTCTGAGGTAGCCCAGGATTAGAGCAGAGAACGGGGCCTCGGAACTGTACGGATCTGGGTGTGAATGAGACCCTCGGGGTAAGAGTGACGCCTCGGTCCCTGGCTGGTCGGTGCCACGGTAAGGACGGCAGCTCCGGATCCACACAACGGGAATGTGTTCTCTTGTCTGCCGGCAGCTGGACCTCACACGCCCAGACTCCATGTGACAAGAAAACAGGTCGTGGTGGGTGCCTGGTCACTCTTAGTGTTTCTGCGTGGTGTGGTGCTCTGTGGAGGGCCTGGTGCCAGTCAGGATAGAAGGTGTGGAAACTTCCTTCTTTCCTCTCCCCCGCTGAAGTTTTTTTTTTTCTTTCTTTCTTGGTTTTGTTTTGGCTGAGCACAGAAGGCTGTTGTGCTATTCGTGGTGCCGGTTACAAGGCTCGTAATTTTAATTGTCTCGTAGACTCCTACCGTAGAGTTGCAGAGCTCGGAAGCTAGGCTGGCTTTACTGCGCATATGAACCCTTGGGAGTGTTGTTAAAAATGAGCCTTCCAAACTGTCAGGAAAAAAAAATGAAGTCAAGGAATTTGCCTACAAATGGGATGGACATGGAGAGTATCGTGCTGAGTGAGATGAGTCAGAAGGAGAGGGACAGATACAGAACGACTGCATTCATTTGTGGTATGTAAAAAAAATGAATAAATAGTAGAAGACTAATATCTATGGCCAGAGAAAACAGGGGTTAGGAGGACTGGTCAGTGGTTGGAACTAATCACAAGTATGAAGATTGTGTGTGTGTGTGTGTGTGTGTGTGTGTGTGTGTGTGTGTAGCTGAGGGTAGGTAAGATAGAGAAGAGACCAGTATGACAATAATAGCTGAGAATGATCACTCTGGACAAGATTTGAAAGTAGGTAAAGGGATATTCTTGATAACCTTTCAGTATCAATATTGCCAACCACAATGCCCAAAAGGAGAGAGAGAGAGAGAGAGTCAAGAAGTTTGAGGGGGGGCCGGAGCGATAGCACAGCGGTTAGGGCGTTTGCCTTGCACGCGGCCGACCCGGGTTCAATCCCCGGCACCCCATATGGTTCCCCCAAGCACCGCCAGGAGTAATTCCTGAGTGCAAAGCCAGGAGTAACCCCTGAGCATCGCTGGGTGTGACCCAAAAAGCAAAAAAAAAAAAAATTGAGGGAGGGAGGGAGAGAGAGAGAGAGAGAGAGAGAGAAGGAGGGAAAGTGCCATAGGGGTATAGGAGGCAGGCTAGGGGTGAGGAGGGAAGTGATGGGAGGGAACCTGGGGACACTGGTGCTGGGAAATGTACACTGGTGGATGGATGGGTGTCGGAACACTGTAGGGCTGAAACCCAGTCATGAACAGCTTTGTATGGGGTGATTCAATTAAAACCTTTAGAAAAACAAAATAGAATGCGCCTTCCAGTTCAGTAGTCCTGGGGCGCCTTCTGGTTCAGTAGTCCTGGGGCGGGCGGAAGAGTGTGTGTGTCTAACTCCCAGGATGCTCTTGGCCCCCAAGCACACCTTCACAGCAGGGGGCTCACAGGCGGCAGGTTTCCAACTTGGCAGATAGAAAAATGCCCCTAAGGTACTAGTTAGAAGACCGCCCCCCACCCTGTGTCCCCACGACAACCAGCACCCTAGAGCAGGGTGGACTGAGGGGTCACGGAAAAGAGGCATCAAGGTGATTGCGTGTGTGCCGTCCAGCGGGTGTACCTTGAGGAATACCCACGCACGTCCTTGGGGCGTTGTTCTCCGTGGGGATTTGGAAGCAGGCAGAGAACCACAGATCTCTTGAGCCCTGACAGTGCCCTCAGCATCTTGCTCAGCTGCATATTTGGGGATGTGGGGGGTGTCTTTCCACAAAGTTGGTATCATGCCCACTGCACAGATGTTGAATCAGAAGCTTGTGGAGGCGAACCGACTCACCATAAGCCCCCCAGGTTTTTCTAACCCCGAGTTTTATGTGTTTTCCTGCCTTCCCGTGTGCTTCCTGAAAGTCCACTAGAAGAAGAGGGGCTGGGGGATAGTCTTCAGGCTCTGCAGCTTTTAGGGCTTCCTATTCTCGACTTGGAGGCGGATGTGAGCGTAAATGAGTGCGTGTTCCTATCCAAGACCCAAGGCATTCGATCTGAATTATTAAAAAGGAATCATTTTAACTTCGGTGCTTGTTTTCGTGGAGTCTTCCGAAATTTCTCGGAGTGTATGAAGTTAGCAGAGTTGTTCTCTGAAGCTCCTGAAGCTGCTTGGGCCAACAGAAGACTTCTGGAGAGTCATCCGGTAATAGTCGCACGAACAGCGTTCTGCCACTTGGAAACTTCAAAATAAAAATTCTCTCAAGAAAGCAGGCAGGCCAGGCCAAGCTGCGACTTTACAATGCCTTGCAATTGCAGAATATGCTTGTGATTTTTACAGTTCTGCACAGCCTTCTCTGCCACATCTGGTTGATATTACCGGCGGGGATGTAGGGGGAATAAACCATGGGCTGGAATGCGAAACATTCCACGGAATGAGTTTCTTATAGGGTGCTGCATAAAATATTCTGAGTCTCCCTCTCTTTGGAAGGATGGCTTAAGTGATTTCATGGATTTACTATTTCTTTGGCTCAAATGTCAGGGTTACCCCGGTCTCCTTGGCGGGGTTTCCGTGGTGATGCTCTGAAGATGCGTGTGAAGGGTTAAACCACTCCAGAATCAGGCCACGGGCGACCGTGGCAAGAAGGACCACCCTGGGAGGAAGTCAGACTGAACATTGGCGAGAAAGAATCCCTGGGCGCTGGTGAGAACAGGGAACTCCAAACCTCCCAAGACAGCCGAGGGCAAAACAAAACCCGTCCTTCCGCACCCAGCCAAAGCCACTGCACTTCTAGGCACCCTGTGTTGTGTGCGAAAAGAGCAAGTTGGGGGAAAAAATTGAGAAACCAACAGTCAGTGATACCCGGAGCTCAGTCACTTCCCTGTTGGGGACACGGTGGGTGTGCGTGTCACCGCTGCTCTTGTCCTTGGGGTGTCATACTGAACAAGATGTGTTTCGTTGGAGCCCCGGGGCTGTGAGCTTGCATCTCCCGTCACCTAGCTCTCCTCTGGCTTCCTGGGCAGGGAGACGCACCAGGGGCTCTCCCTGCATAGACCCTCGTGTGCTCTCGGCACCTTGGGTGTGCGGCGGGCTCGGTGGCCATCACTGGAGCCTCACGAAGGTCAGGATCTCCAGACTAAGTGCCGGGAGACATAGAGGCCAGCCTTCCCCAAGGCCCCGAGATCCACCATCTCCTCATCTGGGGGCTAGGAACTGTCTAGGGAACTGAACATGTCAGGGAAATACCACATTGTGTATCAAAAAAGATCAGCCCTTTGAGGTAGGCAGACCCCAGACACATCCTCTTCAGTCGCCTGGATGATGCAAATGTACCCACATCTAATAATCTGGAAATATTTCTTCTCGAACCACATTCAGCAACAGCAGAAAGATTTCTAAAGAACGTAATCATTCTTTCATTCTCAACCAGCATTTGGGAATCTCTCCGGGGGGCAAGCAGCACTTTAATTTGATGTCCCCAAATTCTAGTGTGATTTAAAAGCACACACACATGCATGAGTGTGAGTGCGCATGCGCGCGCGCACACACACACACACACACACACACACACACACACACACACACACACACCCAGTCTCTCTTTTTGGCTCTCTTCTGCATTAACTATGGGTTCAAGTCTCCTGGATGTTGAACACTAATTTCCATTTATAAGGTTTGGAGGCCATTTACAAAGTCCTGGAGATTGAAGCTTGTAATGAAAGTGTTGACACAGTATTAACAACAGCAAAACTATGATAACACCGCACTGTCCAAACCAAATAGAAATGGAGAAGTTTAAGTAAATTTCACGCTCCTTGCCTGTATGTGGTGTTTTGGACCCAAGCTTTTTGATTCATGGTTTAGAATAATATTTTAATGTTTTATTCATGGTGTGTCTTCCCATCCTCTCTTCTCTAATTCTGCTCAACCTTCTGATGGGGATGAAACCTGCTTAGAAATCCGACCCCCTTTGGATTGGCGCTGCCTGTTGCATGGCCAAAAAAACGCTCCCCTTGGTTGGCTCACTAGAGTGCCCAGCTCTTGGTTGATGATATACCCCCTCACTGACATATCCAGGGCTCTGGGGCCCAAATTTTTCATGAGTGAGTCAGCTTTTGATTGAAACATACACAGAACCGTGCCAACATTTCTCCTGGTGAAAGAAATTATATTGACTCAGGGAGGCCAGAATGTTCTGGTTAGGGAAAAAACCATATTTTTACGAAGGTGAAATAGTAACCAAGGCTTGAGCCTCTCCATTCGTTGTGTTTGACTGGGATTTATGAGAGTACCGTGAAGCCCAGAGAGACAGATCCTTAACACTGTTAGAAACGAAGAGTCAGTGGTAGCAGGTAGCACTGTGGGAAGAAATATTGGGTCATCGTTACTTTATTTTCATATTATGGAATTATCTGCAGGTTGACTTTAGGTTGACCTTGTGACCACTCACTACTTTCGGACTAGCCAGAGATTCTCTTGCCCGCACACCTGGCTGTCTTCCCTAGGGCCTCTCAGTGGGGATGGCCTCCAGCTTCCCTCCCCACCCCGAGCAGAGCTCCCGGCGGCTGAAGACCACCGGAACCTAGCTACAGCCATGCTCGAGGCCCCTCTCCACATGTTCGGGCGGGGCTCACGCATGAAGGTACGGGCAGAGGAACCCAGGTGTGTTCCATCAATGGCCAACGTCCAGAGACTTAAAAGCAAGCTCCCAGAAGTGCGCAGCCGCAGATATCTTTAGCCTACTTCTCCCTCTGGGAGAAACTGGCAAGCTTCTGAGAGAGTTTCCTGCCCATATGGGACAGCCTTGCAAGCTTCCCATGGTGTATTCATATGCAAAATCCAGTAACAAGCTGGATCTCATCCCCCTGACCCTGAAGAGCCCCCAGTGCAACATCATTAGGAGGGATGAGTCGAGAGAGACTTCTAAGATCTCAGGGAAAGGACGAAATGAGAGGTTACTGAGCCCGCCCGAGAAATCGGTGATTAACAGGATTTTCGTGTGGAATTATCAACCCCTTCTGAAACTCTGGGTCTGTTTTTTTTTTTTAAAAAAAAAATGTTTTCATGTTGTTTTGTTTCGTTTTTGACACTTGGTGGTGCTCAGGGGTTACTCCTGGCTCTGTGCTCAGGGATCACTCCCCGTGGTGCTTGAGGACCCTGTGGGGAGCTGGGGATCGAACCTGTGTCGACCACGTGCAAGACAAGGGCCCTACCTGCTGTGTCATCAGTTTGACCCCGGCTTTCGATCTATTGGCCTCATTCCGTGTGTTCTCCAAAGCACGTATACATGCGTCGATCGGCAGCTTTCTCTCCCTAGCAGGATCTGAGACAGGTAAATGAAAATCCCTGCCTGGTTGCTGAATCAGGGCACCGATATATCATTTCACTGGAGTGCAAACCACCGACTTCTAAATTAGCTCGAATTATTGAGCAATACTGCGATAAGCTCCTAGGGGTGGTCAGAAAAACAGCCGCCCAAGCTGAAGGCAGCAGACGCTTTGTCTCCTGGGCTCATAATTGGTGTTTTGGGTGTGGAGAGATGGCGGTGTCAGATCTGTGTCAGAGACGGTAAACAATTAGCGTGAATGAAGACCTTCTCCTCCCCCCACCCCACCTCACCCCGAAAGAGATGTGCACAGCTCGGGTTTCCGTGGGAGACCTCCTCCAGGAACCTTGGCTCTCCTCTGCCATGGAGCAGAACATTGTCAACCCCCCGGTTCCCCGGGGCTTAGCCAGTGAACAGAATTATCTTAGGAAATAATTGTTATGGCTTTCCCTTACTAATCGCTCTCCCTGTAGATCCTCATCCCCCGGCTCTGCACTTCCTTTATTTAAATGAGAGTGAGGGATGGGGACTCATTAGGCCTAATGAGGCTGGAGAAGCAGAGTAGGGGGAGACCGGTTGCTTCGGGGGTCCTCATTCACCACTTCCAGCCCCCCGCGTGGAGAGTCCCTGACAAGCATTGGGAGGAGACTGGGTAGAGTTCGTCCGGCTCGACATCTGACTGCGGGTACCAGTTTCTTTCCGCTGCTTTCCCTCTGGTGCAAGGGACCATCCATCCTCCATCAGGGGACTGTGAGGACTCCTCACGGCATCTTCCCTGTTTCTTTCTTTTTTTGCCTTTTTCTTTTTGGGTCACACCCGGCGATGCACAGTGATTACTCCTGGCTCATGCACTCAGGAATGACTCCTGGCAGTGCTCGGGGGACCCTGTGGAATGCTGGGAATCGAACCCAAGTTGGCCGCGTGCAAGGCAAACGCCCTCCCCGCTGTGCTATCGCTCCAGCCCCTCTTCACCGTTTCTTGGGTCTCCTCAGCAAGCTCCACTGTCCGCCCAAACTGCCGCCGCCGTGATCGTTTGAAGTCAGTTTTCCCGGGTCCTCCCCGCTTAATCCTCCGATGATGTCACCCTGCCCCAAGAAGAAACCCAAGGTCTTCGTGACGCACTCGGCTCTCCTCTCCCCTCCTGGCGCCCTCCCCGGCTGCTCTTGCCACAGCCCACACATGGCGGCCTGATGGGCCTGCTCCCCACTCTCAACGCTCGCTCTGATCTCCGCTTTCACACAGGCCCTTGGCCGTGCCGTCACTTCGGGCTCGAGCATGTTGACCCCAGATGTCAGTAGGTCCAAGCCCTTCTTGAAATTTCCGGTCCCCGTCACTCCAGTAGGGAGCCTTTCCGCCCCCCCCCCCCCCACAAGGACAGGGCGCCTTCTCACACCCTCTGTGACATGAGCTTCCTTCGTTTTCTTGACCAGGCCATCACTACACAACATTCTTTTTTTTTTAAGAAATTTTATTGGATCACCGTGAGATACAGTTACAGACTTGCATGATTATGTTTGAGTCACACAGTGCTCGAGCACCCACCCCTCCACCAGTGCACATTTTCCACCACCATTGATCCCATTGTCCCACCCGCCACCCCCACTCTCACCCCACCCCCTCCCTGCCTCTGTGGCTGGTTCAATCCATCCTACTCTCTCTCTCTTTAATTTTGGGCATTATGATTTGCAATGGGCTGGAGCGATAGGGCGTTATGATTTGCAATGGGCTGGAGCGATAGCACAGCGGTAGGGCGTTCGCCTTTCACGCGGCCGACCCAAGTTCGATTCCTCCGTCCCTCTTGGAGAGTCCGGCAAGCTACCGAGAGTATCCCGCCCGCATGGCAGAGCCTGGCAAGCTCCCCGTGGCATATTCGATATGCCAAAAACAGTCACAACAAGTCTCACAATGGAGACGTTACTGGTGCCCGCTCGAGCAAATCGATGAGCGACGGGATGACAGTGACAGTGACAGTGATGGTTTGCAATACAGATACTAGGAGGCCATCGTGTCTGGTCCTCGGTCGACTTGGAGCACGCGTCTCCCATCCCGGGCGATCCCTCCAATCATCGTTGCCTTAGTGGTCCCTTCTCCATCCCAGCTGCCTTTCCCCCAGCACATGGGGCCGGCTTCCAAACCATGGCGTGCTCCTTCCGGCCCTTATCGCTACTGTCCTTAGGTGTTAGTCTCACCAACATTCTTTTTTCAGGGGGGCGCAAGGACACTTGTCAGTGCTCTGAGCTTACTCCTGGCTCTGTACTCAGGGAGCAGCCCTGACATGGCTGAAGGAACCAGAGACAGTGCCGGGATCAAACCTGGGTAACAAATCCTCATTTCCTTTTTGCTGTTCTTTTGGGGCCACCCCTAGTGGTAGTCGGGGAATCCCTCCTGGCTCTGCTCCGGGATCACTCCTGTAGGTGCTCACGAAAACCACAGTGGGGTGCCGGGAATCGAATCTGGATTCGATTCAGATTTGCACTAGGTGAACGTCCTACTCGCTGTGCTCTCTCTCTGACCTTGCACCTGGAAATTATTTTTTGCTCATTCTCTTGTCTACTCTCTGCTTTCTGTCACCCAGTAGAAGGTAAACTTCTCCTCCTCCTCCTCCTCCTCCTCCTCCTCCTCTTTTTTTTTCTTTTTGGGTCACACCCGGTGATGCTCAGGGGTTACTCCCGGCTCTGCATTTCAGGAATTACTCCCGGTGATGCTAGGGGGACCCTATGGGATGCTGGGAATCGAACTCGGGTCGGTCGCGTGCAAGGCAAACGCCCTCCCCGCTGTGCTATCGCTCCAGCCCCCGAAGGTAGACTTCTTGAGGGCAGGCTTTCACCCAACTCATTGGTTTTATCATTGCTTATTGCGTCTAGCACACAGTGGCCACTCAGTGAATAATTCTGTCATGACGGGGAAAGATGAGGAACTTGGCCTCCCCGAATCTGTTTTCTCCCCTCTCCATGTACGCTCAAAGGAGCCTTCTATTCAAAACTATAACACTCTCATCCCTCCGAAAAAGTCCCCAACCTCTGTTTAAGTGCTCTTGTATACCTAAATACACACACGGCACATACACACAGGCACACACACACAGACACAGACACACACACACACACACACACACACAGAATCCTGAGGGTAAACCTAATGCTCTCTGTTTCATCCCCTGGTGGTATCTGGTCTCTGTCCCCCCCCACCCCCCCACACACACGTGCACACACGTGTATTCTTTGCAATTGGGTTTTATAAAATAGAAGGATCCGGCCTGGACTCTGAGTGGGCCTGTGCAGGTGGGTCCCTACACACCCAGAGGGTCCAGGTGGCAGGTGGGAGCAATCTCTGAGCGCCGGTGACATGGGAACAAGACTTCCCTGGAATCTGCTGCCGGCACACGTGAGCAGGTGCCCCGGACCGGGAGCTGGGGAGGGAAGGGTGCGTTGTGATGCTCCTTCCCAAGATCGGGGAGTAATAATCTGTGAGACAGCGAAGTGAGGAGATAAACTGTGGAGTCTCCCTCTCTAGGCCTCATTAATTTTTTTCCCACTTCTAATGGGCTCTAAAAGGGACTGTCTAGCTATTGGAAGCTCCGGCTCAGCAAGGCTTTACCAAAAATTAAAATAGAAAAAAACAAAGGGGGTGGAGTGAGGTGGGGGAGAGAAAGACCTATGGAGACTCACAATAAAATCCAAACCTTCGTCTGAAGACAAAAAAAAAAAATCTCACTAATTTACTGAACCTTGACCTCAACCTCCAAATTATTTCTTTCTTGATCTCAGATCTAAACCAGAGGTTGTTTGAAAGACATTTGGCTAATTAGCCTAAATCTGAAGTGAACCATGTCTTCTGAAAGAATTGAACCAGAGCTGTGCTGGAACAGCAAAATATTGATGTTCTCCAAACTCTCCCTGAGTCTCTGCCTGGCGTGTCGGTGCATCAGCCTCCTGCTTCTTCCTCCTCTCCCCGCACCCAGCCTCTGGCCCCTCTCCCCGCACTGCAGACCTGCCAGCTCTAAACAGTCGGCCCGTCTCGGGAGAAACCCTGGTCCTCAGGACCGTCCTCTCAACATCCAGGATGACGAGAGCTGCATCTTCATCCCCCTGGACCACGCTGTGGGGTGGGAGGAGGCATCTCTCCTCTCATCTCTGTCTGCACCCTTTAGGTGGGGAGGGGAAAGGAAATCAGGATGGGAGGGGAGGAAGGAAGCCGGGGCTGAGGAAGAGAGGGACAGAGGTAGGAGGGACGGCACCAGTGAGTGGCCGTGGGGTCTCGGAGGTCAAGACAGATGTGGCGGGGGCCGAAGGAAAGAGAAGGGGCATCTTTGGGAGTAACTGCATTTCTGAGTCGGTGGTTTCCTCTGGCGCCACAGCCCGGGCATGTTTCGGGGGTCCTCCTAGCATGATGCCCAGGGGTTACTCCGGACAGTGCTCCAGAGCTGTGCCCAGCATGTGGGAGCAGGACCACGCCTGGGGCTCCAGTCCTCAGTGCAGCCTGCCCCGAGGGCGGCACGAGCCCATTTTGCTGACTCCCCAGCAACGCGGGCTCGTGTGTGTCTTTCCCCCCAAAGCAGGCGGGAGAGTTTCTGACCACACATGCGCCTCTCCCGGCTGTGCGGAAGCCGTGACAAGGCTCCATCTCCATAGGAGGCCGGGGCGGAAGGGCCCGATTCTTCATCAGACGGGTCAGGCACAGCCCAAAGACATTGTTTGTTTGTTTGTTTGTTTGTTTGTTTGTTTGTTTGTTTGTTTGTTTGTTTGAGCCATGTCTTGTTTCACCAAGAGACACTGGAAGAGGGGCTGGAGCAGTAGCACAGCGGGGAGGGCGTTTGCCTTGGACGCAACGGACCCGGGTTCAATTCCCAACATCCCATAGGGTCCCCTGAGCACTGCCAGGGGTGATTCCTGAGTGCAGAGCCAGGAGTAACCCCTGTGTATCGCCAGGTGTGACCCCCCACAAAAAAAAAGGAAAAAAAAAGAAGTTTCATTGACTTCCAAGGAATCAGCATCGATGCCCCGAGCTGGGGCCAGGCTGGCTGGGGTAGCAGAACCTTTTTTGGATACTCCTTTGACAGAGGTGATACCAGGCTTGCTCATCCACGTAAGAAGCAGCCCAGACCTCGGACCGTGTTGTCGAAGGACGTTGGAAGGTAGAATGGCTGCCTCCAGGCCTCCGGGCTCGCAGCCTGTTGGAGGAAGGGGGACCCCAGACCAGGCTTGAGGGGAGCTGTTTCCAGGATGACTCCAACAACATGGGCACGGAATGCGTGGAAGATGCCCCCAGACCCCAGCCTGCTGTGCCGGGGTGTCAGTGGGAAACCGAGAGGAGAGGAGGGCTTCTTTTTATTTTATTTTTTTAAATTGGATCACCGTGAGCTGCAGTTGCAAAGCTTTCATGTTTGAGTTTCATTCACACAATGATCGAACACCCATCCCTCCACCAGTGCATTCTCTACCACCAATGTCCCCAGTGTACGCCCCCTTTCCCACCCTCCCCCTGCCTCCATGGCAGACAATTTCCCCCATACTCTCAAATTTTGGGCATTATGGTTTGCAATGCGGATACTGAGAGGCCATCACGTTTGGTCCTTTATCTACTCTCAGCACACATCTCCCATCCCAACCGAATGGTTCCTCCCACCATCGTCGTCTTAGTGATCCCCTCTCTATCCCAGCTGCCCTCTCCCCCAGCTCATGAGGCAGGCTGCCCACCGTGGAGCAATAGTCCTGGCCCTTGTGTCTACTGTCCTTGGGTGTCAGTCTCATATTATGTTATTTTGTATTCCACAAATGAGTGCAGTCCTTCTATGTCTGTCCCTCCTTTCTTTCTGACTCATTTCACTTAGCATGATACTCTCCATGACCATAAACTAAAAAAGCAAATTTCATGACCTCATCTATCCTAACAGTTGCATAGTATTCCATTGTGTAGATATGAGGAAGTCTTTTTATTCATTTATTTATTTATTTATTTGCTCTTTGGGTCACACCCGGTGATGCTCAGGGGTTCCTCCTGGCTCTGCACTCAGGAATGACTCCTGGCGCTGCTCAGGGGACCCTATGGGATGCTGGGAAGCAAACCCTGGTAGGCCGCGTGCAAGGCAAACATCCTACCCGCTGTGCTACCACTCCAGACCCCAGGAGGTCTTCTTGATTGGAGTGCAGAGCTGGCAGCAAGCCCTACCACACCCAAAGTGCCACCCGCTGTGCATTTCTGAAGTCAGAAGCTCCATCAGCAAGATCCGCCCCCAGCAGCATCTTCATCAGGGGATCTCGGCTGAGGATTCACTGATTCCCTAGAAGGAGCTCCTGCATTTAAGTGAGAGTAAACAAAACAAAACAAAGCAAAACAAGCAAACAAAAAAAAAAAAACAGGAAGACCCCAGCATGTGTCCTGCCTGCTGGCAGCCACCAGGGAACTGGCCTCCTGGGTAGAGCCCCCACATCCTGCCTACCTGTGTCTGTCTCAGCCCCCCCACCTCCCTGGCGGCTAATTAGCCAACTCCAATGACAAGCCCCAAATTGCATGCTAATGATGACAGCCTTCCCCTCCCATGAAGCGCTGGCTTCCCAGCTCAGCGCGGGAGCTTCATAATATCTCTTTCCCGTGCTATAATTTGGTCCCTCCATGGGAGGCTGCTCTGCTCCTGGCTCACTTAGCACTAAATCTCTCACTAGATACCCTCATTACTTCATCTTTCCAGGCCCCGGACCAGCCCAGGCCTCCCCTATTTATTTATGGGGGGGGTGTGGGGGGGCCGGGAAGCTGTTTACTTCCCTGTTGTAAATTACTTCTGGCTCCTGGCCGGCTGATCAGTGCCATGATAGACTAATAGCCCAGAGCTCCCCCATTTGCCTTGTGTGATGAGGCAAATAATATGCTTAACTTATGGGAGCGGAGGGCGCCCTCCATTTATTTTAGTGGGGAAACATTCGGGGGAGGGGGGATCATTTACCTCATGGCTGCTGGTGGAAGTCGGTATAATTATGGATAGAATGATGTGAAACAAATCGCCACATCCATAAATCTAAACCTCCGATTTATCCACGGCAGACCGGGCGTTTCTGGAGCGGGTAGGAGAAGCGTTGGTCCTCGTCCGTGTATTTCAGAGGAAGGCAACGCTCAGCTCCGCTCTTTAAGCAGGATTCGGATGTTGTGGTGCATCCGGGCTGGCTCTTTTGTTCAAGGCACAAGAGCTCATTTGCATCTCTGTCCCCCAAACCTGGGAGGGCTTGGGCCCTTCAGTCCAAGGCCTCTAAACTCAAAAAAAGCAGAATCACCCGTGTTTTTCTCAGTGGTGGCCAACTTCCGATCTCTCTCCATCTTCCTCCTCCCTTTTCCCTTTCCATCCTTCCTTCAGTTTTGACATTGACAGAATGAGCTGAAGAATTTTTTTTATATTAAATTTTCTTTTTATTTATTAGAGCACGTGTGCGACATTGGAACATTTAGAATGGAGGAAGAACGTGCGTAATAGGGCCAGACATTCAGAAATCACTGCCGCTGACGTCGCCGTGTGTTTCAGTTGAATTTTCTTCCCTAAAGTTTTCTTTTTCTTTTTATTATGGAGTCCCTGTGAGAGAGACCCTGACAAAGCTGTTCAGAATTAGGTTTCAGTCCTGCAGTGTTCCAACACCCATCCCTCCACCAGTGTGCATTTCTCAGCCCCGGTGTCCCCAGGTTCCCTCCCATCACCCCCCCATCCCACAGTTCAAGACGCTGGTCTTAATTATTCGTAAGACTTCCGACCTCTGGCCTCTGCTTCTCGGGTGAACCACGATCTGAGCACTTGTAGCTACGAGCCTTGAATGAAGGAAACTCATCGTCTGTCAGCCTTTCCCACCAGTGTGTGAACTCCTTGTGAGTGGGGGGTAAATTATGTTTCTATTTTTGATTAGCAGGGGTTCCTACGGTGCCAAAATATTTTTTAATAAAAATAAGATGAATAAACGGTATCCTTACTGGGGGTCACTGTAACCAAGTGTCATGGGCTAGATGGGGGGAACAATAGACAATTTGTTTCTCGCGATTCTGGAGCCGTGGTGTCGGAGAGCACGGTGGCAGCTTGGTTGGGCACTGGTGGTGGCACTTCCCAACTTGCAGACGATTGTCTTCTTGTGGTGTTTTCACAGCGGGGTGGCGGATGGGGGAGGGAAGGAGACAGAGAAGTGACTTTGTCTCCGCTCTCTTCTCACAAGGGCTTGGAGTCCATCAAGAGGACCTTCCTCTCTGGACCTCTGCTAAGTCCCCCCCCACCCCACCCCCCTTGAAATACCATCACTGTAGAGATTAGAACTCCAGCATGCGACTCTGGGGGCGAGAGACCCCGTTACCCACTCTGTCTGCTGTGGGAAGTCCGGTGACTGAACTGCATGTGGCTTTATGGAGCGGGCTGCCACTGAGGATGGGGTTAGCAGCTTCAAAGATGCAGTTCCTCCAGGCCCTCTGTCTGAGTAGGTGTGCAGTGAAGGAAGCGTCCTGGCCAACTCAGTTTGGGGAAACGGGCTGGAACGAAGAGGGGAGGCTTCCTGATTCGCTAAGCTCCGTGGAGCCCCTGCTGATAGGCACTGTGAATTTCCGGAAGGTGGAAGTAAGGACCCAACTAGCTCCTAAACGGTAGCACTGCAGCACTGTCGTCCCGCTGTTCATCGATTTGCTCAAGCGGGCACCAGAAACGTCTCCACTGTGAGACTTGTTGTGACTGTTTTTGGCATATCGAATACGCCACGGGGAGCTGGCCAGGCTCGGCCGAGTTCCTAAACATTTTTGGTCTGTGGTATCTTTGTTCGTGGAACTTCAGTCTTGTAGGGCTGGTGTTGAGAAAGACATGCGGTTAGGATTTGTGTGGATCCACTGTGAAGAGGCTGTGGAACGACTCTCGGCATGAAGCTGGCGTTGGGGGGGGGGGGGGTCGGGGGGAGGGCACTTGCTTTGCACGCGGCCGACCCAGGTTTCCTCCCCGGCATCCCGTAGGATCCCTCAAGCCCCCAGCAGGAGTAATTTCTGGGCACAGAGCCAGGAGTAAGTCCTGAGCACCTCCAGGTATGCACCCCCGCCCCACCAGAAGAGAAAATCTGCCATCCGTTTAGTTTTCCCGGCCGGGAATCCAAAGGAACCGACGATCGGTGCATCCAGATTGGTGTTTCTGGGGCTCCGTGCTGCCGTGCTGAATTGGCCCTCCGGAGCCCTCAGCTTGTCGGGCCTGATTATTTGTTGAGATGTCGAGATCTTTAGGTACTTCTTCAGGCACTGAGGTGGAGAAGCTTTAGAAACGCCCCCAACTTCTTCCCCAAAGCCTCCCGTGATTTGCTGAGTGAAAAGTAGTATTTCCCCCTCCGTGTCAACCCGGCCTAAACTTGCAGGTCCCGTGAGAAGTCCTCCACCCCCTCCCCCGCCTCACTTGCCCACCACCCTCGCTCCTTCCCCTTTAACTCAAGCCTTCGAGGGTCTTCCCGAGCCGCTAAGGTTCCCCAGGTCTCCGGGGCGGGTTGGTGGGAGCCCACACCCCAGCCTCCCCACCCCGCTCCCCTCCAGGGTGGAGTGAATTTTTCCCAGCTGAGTCCTTTGAGATGGTGCCTGCAAATATTCCGCAGCCTCCCCCAAACAATGAATATTCATGTATGCACGGGTGGGTGGGTGTGTAGGGGGTGGTGGTGGGCTGCATTCCAACCTGGTGGGCAGGGGCCTCTTCTGTGTCGCCACCCCGTGCCTCAGGACTATGGCTTGAGCCTCCTCGGACCTCCCTGTGGGGAGACCCCCCCTCACCCCGCTATCAGCAGCCTGAAATCTCACGCACTGCTCCAGCCCGGCTGCTGCCAAGGTCCTGCCAAGGTCCCGGCAGTCTGGGCATGGAGCCTCTTGCTCCAAACCCAGAGACGCCTGCAGTGCACCCCCGGACCCTGCCCGCTTGCCCCTCACGTTCCTTGGCCCTCTTGGTAGCCCCCGTCCATGCTTCTGAGTGCTCTCCTGCTGGCCTTCCAAGGCCTGCCCCGCTCTCCAGGGACCACGCCTTCTGGGCCCTGGGTGAGGTCTCTAAGGGAGAAGATCACCGAAGACGGGAAGAAAGACTTTAGGAGGAAGAAAGACTTCCTCCTAAAGTCCTCAGCACACAGTGCTCGTTCCCCTCCCCTCGTGCTCGGACTTCAGATCTTGCCTCACAGTGAAACCTCACCCCAGCTCCGTTCCCCTGAACCCCGCAGCCTGAGCCACCAGAACTGGGGTGATCCCGTCTTTCATTGCTGTGGGGTTTTTGGTTTTGTTTTTATGGAGTCACCAGGAGATAGACACAGTTACGGTGCTGTGCATGAGCGGGGCCCAGTCATCCAGTATTCCACACCCGACCCTCCGCCAGTGTCTATGTCCCATCACCAGTGACCCCAGTTTCCCTCCCGACACCCCCCCGCCCCCCAGCCTGCTTCTATAATTCTATGGCAGGAACTTTCCTTCTCTCCCTCCCTCCCTCCCTTTCTCTCTCTCTTCCCTCCCTCCCTCCCTTTCTCTCTCTCGTCCCTCCCTTCCTCCCTCTCTCCCTCCATCCCTCCCCCCTCTCTCCCTCCTTCTCTCTCTCTCTCTCTCTCTCTCCCCCCCCCTCCACCTTTTTGGGCATTATGGTTTGCCATAGAGATACTGGGATACTGAGAGCTAATCACATTTGTTCCTTTACCTCCTTTCAGCATGCAGTTCTTATCCAGAGTGAATCTTTCCAACTATCTCCATTTTTTTTAAGTATTTCTTTTCATTAGAACTCCTTGCTTTTCCTCTTTGGTGTTGCTAAATAGTGCGTTCCTTTGTGCCATGTCCTTGCACCTCGGGTGGAAGTCTGGAGGCTGGCAGTCGTATCGTCAGCTGGGAGAGAATGCGCAGAACGGCTGATGCTCCATGCGCCTGCCCGAGCCTCCTGGTGTGGAGAAGGACTCCTGTGCTTCTTCCACTGGCAAGCGCTTTTTGGTGTCCAGAGGTAGAAGAGTGGCACCCTCCTACCCCCCCCCCCCCCGCAGGTCCCGTCCTGCCTGCAGACCTACCGTTGGTCCTGCCTCACTTGGAAAGATAAGAGTTTAAGACATAGACGCTGCCTGTCGAACAGGCAGCATCCTCCCCTCCGCTCGAGGGCTCTCCCGGAAGTACCAGACCCCGCTGTCCGAGCCTTGTCCTGGGGCCGCTGGAAGGAACGGGCTGTCTCCAGTCTTCGAAAAGTCCCATCATCCCGGTGGCCCGCAGGGGCCCTAGCTCACTTACTTTCATAACCCTGGCGGTGTTTCTTAAGTTTGGGGACAGCTGTTTCATTCTTAAATATTTCAGTAGTCAGGGACGCCTGTGTCCTTCCCCAGCCGTGCCCACAACAGAGGCAGTTGGGGGCTCGTGGGGCCAAGACCATCACCCCTTGATGGTGCTGGTGGGGACCAGTGGGGGGAGGGGTGGGGCACTGCTCGCCCGGCCCGTGTCTCCCTCCTAGCTGAGGACCAGGCCTCCTTCCTCTTTACGGGGTGGGGCGTCGAGGGATTCTGCTGACTCTTTCCTCGATGATTCCCACGCCACTGAGAATACAGTAGGACGCACCGCCAGGATCTGTCGCCCCCAAAATTGGGCAACAGCGAGCAACCCACATGCTCTTCTTGGGCCTTGGCAAGGAAGGCCAGAGGGTGGACCGGTCATCGCAACACAGCCACCACCGCCGCCCCTCATCCTGCAAAACCAAGTCCCCCCCCACACTCCGAGTGCGGCCAGCGGGGCAGGGGGTCGCTCCCAGCTGCCCTGCAGGAAGCCCCTCACCCAGGATCACCGCCCTTCTCCTCTGCAGAGGCGTGCGCTGGCTGAGCCGCCAGCCCCCCATGGCAGGCAGGGCCCCAACATGGTCTCTGCAGCTGCCTCCACAGCCCCCGCTGTTGCCTGGTCAAGATCCGGCCCTGAAGCTTCGCCCTCCCATAAGGCTCTGCAGGTCGGGAGGCTGGGGAAAGGAGGAGGTCTGGTTTTCATGGACACCGTTGCTCCGTCTCATCCCGGAGTCCCTCGGTCAGGGCCCTGCGTGTGTGGTGACCGAGCTTCTCTCTCAAGCACGGGCCCCTTGCGTCTCCACAGCTTCGTCTTGTCGCTGCCAGCAAGTGATTTTGGGGTCTGCTAATTCCCACCCGAACGAGCCGAGCAGCAATTCTCTGATAGGCGCCAATTTGTGGTAAGGAAGCTCTTCCCTGGCCAGGGATCCCCTCTCTAATTTCCCGGACCGTGGAAACATCTTCCATGCTCTCTCCTTCCCCAGTGCCCGGGCCCCCGGGCTCAGGACCTGCTCGCAGGGAGCGGTTTGGGAGAAGCCAGCCAATTTCTTTTCCCCAAGTTGTGTCATGGCAAACCAAGTCTATTATTTATTCCAGGAAAAAAAAATTAAAAAGCGTAATTTTTTTTTCATCCTTTATGTGTAGACATACCATAAAATGATGTATTCATCGGGAAGGGTCCTTGGAGATCTGCTAGTTTCAGCATGGCGAATAGATTGCGTCTTGCGTGCCAAATGCGATTAGGCCAAGCGGTGCCCAGGGTGAGACGCTGGAAAGGATTCTGAGGCCCTTCCCAGTTCAGGAAGAGGTCCTGGGATTTGTCAGGCCTGGCCACAGGCCCTGCTACAGTCACCCCAGGAGAGGCTCGAGCTCCCCCGTCTTACATGTAAAGAGCCGATGGCCAGAGATTGGAGGTCAGGGGTAGCCACTAGCCTCTGCGACACCCTGTGCGTTGGGAATTGTTTCCTCCTGACTGTGCTGAAGCTGGAATCGGGTCGGGATGAATCTTTTTTTTTTTTTATTGAATCACCGTGAGATACAATTATAAGCTTTCATGTTTGAGATACAGTCATACAATGTTCAAACACCTGTCCCTCCACCAGTGCACATTCTCCACCACCAATCTCCTCAGTGTACCCCCTTCTCTCCCACCCTCCCCCTGCCTCTATGGCAGACAATCTCCCCCATACTCTCTCTCTGCTTTGGGGCATTATGGTTTGCAATACAGATACTGAGAGGCCATCACGTGTGGTCCTTTATCTACTCTCAGCGCACATCTCCCATCCCGAACCGATCCCTCCAACCATCATTGACTCAGTGATCCCTTCTCTATCCCAGCTGCCTTCTAGCTTGGGATGAATCTTAAGTGAAGGATTCCTAAGTGGGTTTTCCCTACTGTGTTGGAAGGAGAGAAGGAACAGACACTCCTTGGCAAGGCCCCCCGGCCAGTGTCCGTAGTGGCCACTTCCCTAGGGTCAAGGAGCTTGTCATTTGTCTCCCATTGCATTCCCTGACCTTTCTCCCCAAGGATACGGGCAGGTCAGGCATTAGCTGCCAGCCTCCGGACTCTTCTTAATAGCAAAGGGCTCGGAGGGGATTCTGTATACGGAGTTCTTCAGGGGTGGGAAATTCAGACGGACCTGGGTTTGAATTCTGACTCTGCTTCTTTGGGGACACCGGCCTAGCTCCTTCAGATCCTGGCCCTAGCTACTCAGTTGTTTTGGAGCAACGATAACTAATATCTCCACCTCACAGAGCTGCTGGCAACATTAAGTGAGATGGCGCATGTAAAACTAGCTCAGCGCATGGCATTTAATTAACGCTGTCTCAGAAATGTTTGCTATTTTTATCATCTGACTCTGATGAACACATTTCCCTCTCTCCGAAGGCTCCAAGGCAAAGAACCCAACAGCTTATTGAGTAATCCCAGTGCTCTGGGACTGCAGTTTTGAAACAATAGCGGAGGGGGAAAAAAAAAACAAAAAAAAATAGAATATCATTCTTAAGTGATTTTTCACCTGACTAAAACTGATGTGAACAATTTTGAAAATAAGTCCCTGAATCAGGGTTTCGCCGAACCGATCACGCCGTTTCTGGAAACTGTTTTGCATGAGCGTGGGGTCGTAGGAAGGGGCTGACCCGTGTCCAGAAAGGGAGGCCCCGGAGAATAGCGGGGATGGGGGTTCTGTTGACCTTCAGCGTAAAAGAAATGCTGGAAGAAACGAAGAGGGTTTCACCCCCCCTCGCACACACACAGGAAATTCCCTCCTTCATGCCCGTCTTCACTGCCAGAAACCTCAGCAGAACAGTCGAGCGCCTCAGCGCGAGCGGCTCCGAGATTCTCAGGTTGTGTTCCAAGACTGCCGGGCAGAGCAACTTTCCCCAGGCCAAACCAGAGCACGCCGGGGTTCACCAGCTCTCTCTGCCCCTCCTCCGCCAGAGAGTTCCCGCTGACGCCCCAGATGGGATGTCAGGAGGGGCGGGGCAGCCAAGCGCCAGCAGCCAGCTCAGAGTCTCAGTCTTGGGACCTGCGAAAAGGGTATGCTGGGAGCACCCCGTACAGAGGAGTGACGCTGGCTTCCATGTGTACAGCCCCTGGAACCCATGCACATCCCGGTCACCCCATCGCCGTGCTAGTGCCTGGGGGGCAGGGCAGGGGCGGGGAAGGTGGCTTTGGAGGGCACCGGCCATTCTTCAGAACAAAACACTCTTCTCTGGCTTTCAACTATTCCTCTCGCCTGCACGTTCAGTGTGGACGTCCACAGGGAGTTGGAAAAGTTGAAAGTCTAGAAAACGGGGGCGGGGGAAGAAAAAGGAGGTAAAAAAGTAACTTTTGGGGCTGGAGTGATAGCACAGTGGGGAGGGTGTTTGCCTTGCACGTGGCCGACCTGGGTTTGATCCCGGCATCCCCTATGGTCTCCCCAGGAGTAATTCCTTTCTTTTTTTTTTGCTTTTTGGGTCACACCCGGCGATGCACAGGGGTTACTCCTGGTTCTGCACTCCGGAATCATGCCAGGAGTCATTCCTGCGTGCATGAGCCAGGAGTAATCTCTGTGCATTGCCGGGTGCGAGACACCCTCCCCCCCAAAAAAACAAACTTTTGTGGACACCCACCAAGCTGCCAGCCCTCGGGTGCATTATTAACTCCTTTTGGTGTTTGTTTGTGGGGGCACACCCGGCAGTGTTCCGGGGTCACTCCTGGCGGGGTTCTGGGGCTACCACATTCGGGGTGCCAGGACGGCCGCATGCAAGGGAGATGCCCACCGGGCTGCACCGCCTCCAGCTCTGCCCGGCCTTGCCACTCGAAGTAAGCTCAGGGTTCCAGGCTGAGGTCCGTGTGACTCTGGGGCCCCGGGGTCTCTCTGCCACCTTGCTGCAGGGGGTCCCCGTGATCCGACAGTAATCACACGGCTTGCCGTGCCCCTTGATGTGGCCGCGGCTCGGCGAGGCCTTGAGCGTGCGCAGGCCCAGGGGCCTCCTCCCGCCGACGGCCGGCGTCTCATTAAGAACATGTGTCCGAGGGAGGCTGTGTCTTGGCATGGGGGAGTCTTTGGAGAGGGTGGGCGTGGGGGGAGGGGGGAGGGGCCCGTTGGTCTCCATGGCACGGCAAGCTAGCAGACCACGGCAGTGACCCCAGAAGAAGGGAGGAAGGAGGGAGAGGAGATAAAAGCGGCGCTGTGAGGGCACAAACAGCTCTCGGTGCAACGTTGGAGTAATGTAGCGTGGGTGCTGGACTCCCCGCGCAGGCTTTGATCTGGACTGTGTGACTCCGGGCAACTTATTTCACTTTTCCCGTGCCTCATTTTCTTCATTTGTCATACAGATGTGATGATGCGAATGGTCCCATAAACCGTGAAGTTTATTCCCCTCTGCCCCCCACCAAATGGCAGGTATCTGCTAAGCACCCCCACATTGAACTAGAACTGCAGACCTCATTTGTTTTTTTTTTTAAGTGTTAGGGACAGAGCTGACGACCAAGCAGCATCTACTGGTCCTCAGGGGCCACAAGTCCCCGTGGGAATTTGGGTTCTTGCCTAGGAGAGAGACAGATGATAAATGAAACAACGCAAATTTGGGGGGATTGTGATACAGGCTAAGGAAAAGAGCTGAGTTGGGAGAAGGGCATGGCAGCTGGGAAGGTGAATTTGAGAGAAGGGGCACAGAGAATGTCTCGCCGTGGGGATATTTGAATAAGGAATTTATGAAAGTGCGAGAAAGAGCCACGGAGGTATTGGAGGGACAAGCGTTTGGGTGGTTGAATGGGTGTTGGGTGGGTGGATGAACTAATGATAGGTGGATGGATGCTTGGCGGCTGGTAGAAGACTGGAGGATAGATGGTGGAAGGATGGATTAATGCATGGGACTGTGTGGATAAAACAGCAACAGAGTAATCGTAAGGCATGGGGACTAGCCCCTGTTGCATGGTATATGCTCAGTAAATGCCACTTGCTTTCATCGTTAGCAGAGGGAGCAACAAAAGTGGCACACCCAAGTCTGCCTTTTTTTTTTTTTGGCTTTTTGGGTCACACCCTGCGATGCACAGGGTTACTCCTGGCTCTGCACTCAGGAATTACTCCTGGCTGTGCTCAGGGGACCATATGGGGTGCTGGGAATCGAACCCGGGTCGACCGCATGCAAGGCAAACGCCCTACCCGCTGTGCTATTGCTCCAGCTCCCCAAGTCTGCCTTTTTTTAAGAGATATTTTTTAATCAAACCACAGTGATATATATATCTGCAAAGTTTCTGATGACTGGATTTCAGTTACATAATACTTCAGCACCTGTCCCTTCACTGGTGTGTTTTCCCACCACCAGTGGTCCCAGTTTTCCTCCTGCCTCTACCCTCTCTCGCACCTGCCACGATAGCAGGCACTTCTCTGTCTCTCTCTCTCCCTGTCTCTATCTCTGCCTCTGCCTCTGTCTGCTTGTCTATCTCTGTCTCTCTCTCTCTCTTCCCACCTCTCTCTCCTCTCTCTCTCTCTCTCTCTCTCTCTCTCTCTCTCTCTCTCTTTCTCTCTCTCTCTCTCTCTCTCTCTCACTCTCTCTCTCATTCATGGTTTGCAGTGCAGATACTGAAAGGTTACCAGGTATATCTCTCTGCCCACTCCCAACACTCTGTTCCTGTCCAAAACAATCATTTCCAACTATCATGGTCATGCTGGAGCCTTCTCTGGCCTCACTGCCCTTCGCCCCCCCCCCCCACACAGTCTTGTGGCAGGCTCCCAACCAGTGACCAGTCCTCCTGGCCCCCGTTTGCCCTCGCCTTGGATATTAGTTTCAGACTATATCTATTTTATGTCCCCCACACGAATAACTCTGCCTTTTTAAGAGCTGTTGTTCTCAAGACAAGCAGGAGGCTCCGGGGGCCCCTTCTGACTCCACGGCGGTCAGTGGACATCCACGCATTCTCCCTTTCGGGTTGGACCGGGCACTAGTCACGGCCCTTGACGGGGGCGTGGCTCATGGTGTTCTGTGTGGCTCCCCTCACCCTCCCCCGGCCCCAGAGGCCTTGCAGGATCGCAGCTGTTTGAAAAGCAAGAAAACCTAGGGACAGCGAGGGCTGAGACTGGCTTGGGGAGGCCCATCACCCAGGGGCTGGCTTGGGTTCTGCAGGCCTGTGTCCCCACCTCAATCCTCTGTGAAGCCTTGAGAGGCCCCTGGGGGACTGGCAGTCTTGCATGGGACACCTACGCACACGCACACACACACACACACACACACACACACACACACACACACACACACACATGGATTGGCTAAAATCCTTCTAGAGCAGAAATCACTAGGGGTCAGGGGTGGCAGTCTTGCACGGGAAACCTGCACACACACATACACACACACACACACACACACACACACACATACACCTGGATTGGCTAAAATCCTTCTAGAGGAGAAATCACTAGGGGTCCGGGGTGGCAGTCTTGCACGGGAAACCTGCACACACACATACACACACACACACACACACACACACACACACACACACACACCCTGGATTGGCTAAAATCCTTCTAGAGCAGAGATCACTAGGGGTCCGGGGTGGGCGTTGGCAGCAGTCCGAGCTCACGAGAGGCAGCCCCGCGCCTGTCCCCCACGGCCGAGCAGCCACACCCTGCCCTCTGCTCTGCTGGGCGCCCAGGGGACAGGGTCTGTGGTCACTGGAGTGGAGCGGAAAGCAGCCCGGCGAGGCAGACACGGAACTGCGACTCCCAGAGGGCACAGTGCCAGCAACGACGGCCGTGGCGCAGCCCGGGGGCCCGGAGAAGAAGAATAGCTCCACATTCCTGCAGGAAAGGGCACCGCCGGCCCCACCGCGCAAACAACTCCTCTTTATCCCGGGCCCGGAGGGCTGGGCCGGGGGCAGCCCGGGAAAAGGCTGACTCACCAGGGAGGAGAGAGCAGCCCCGCGGAGTCCAGGGCTGCCCCCTGCTCCCTGCTCCGTCCCGTCCAGATTGGAAGCACAGCCCGAGGCCCCGGGTGCCACATTTTCTGCAGTAGTCGGCGGGAAACAACCGCAGACGGCTTCCCCAGGGGGAGCCGGTGTGGCCCTCACGCCCCGCAGCCAGCCCCAACACCCCGGCCCTGCCGCCACGCCTTGCCCTCCGGAGCAGAATCTTCGGGAAGCATTCTCTTTCCCCCAGGGAACTTAAATAGCTGGTGCTACCTCAGGCCCCGTTTCCGCTCTCCCTGGAGACTTCCATTCACTGCGTTGTAGGGCGTCTAAGGGCGGCGCAGCCAGACTTTCAGGGGAAATTGGCAAACAATAGGCCAGACGTGGAAAAATGTGGTTGTGCACAGATGACGGGCTGCCTCACCCTGGTCAGATGGGAGGCGCGAGAGCGCACGCACAAACACACACACACACACACACACACACACACACCCCTGGTCAAATGGGAGGCACACACACACACACACACACACACACACACACACCTGGTCAAATGGGAGGCACACACACACATACACACATACATACACACACACCTGGTCAAATGGGAGGCACACACACACACACACATACACACACACACACCTGGTCAAATGGGAGGCACACACACACACACCTGGTCAAATGGGAGGCACACACACACACACATACACACACACACTCCTGGTCAAATGGGAGGCACACACACACACACACACACACACACACCCCTGGTCAAATGGGAGGCACACACACACACACACACACACACACACACCTGGTCAAATGGGAGGCACACACACACATACACACACACCTGGTCAAATGGGAGGCACACACACACACACATACACACACACACACACCTGGTCAAATGGGAGGCACACACACACATACACACACACACTCCTGGTCAAATGGGAGGCACACACACACACACACACACACACACCCCTGGTCAAATGGGAGGCACACACACACACACACACACACACACCTGGTCAAATGGGAGGCACACACACATACACACATACATACACACACACCTGGTCAAATGGGAGGTACACACACACACACCCCTGGTCAAATGGGAGGCACACACACACATACACACACACACACACACACACCCCTGGTCAAATGGGAGGCATACACACGCACACTCCTGGTCAAATGGGAGGCACACACACACATACACACATACATACACACACACTTGGTCAAATGGGAGGCACACACACACATACACACACACACACACACACACACAAGCACGCGCGCACACACTCATACCTTGATTTGCTTAGGTCCTTCTAGAACAGAAATCACTAGGGTCCAGGGCTGGGTGTTGGTTGCTGTCAGAGCTGTGGGAATGAGCCCCGTGTCCAGCAGCCACGCAACGCCCTCTACTCCAGGGCTCTCTCTGCCCCGGGCACCCTCTCGGCCAAGCCCAGAAAGCGTTCAGTGCCCAAGGAATTCACCTTGGCGATTTTCACTGGAAAACTCACCTGAACGTCCCCAGGTTGGGAGGCCCGGTCAGCCAGCCTTCTGGAGGTTTCCGTCATCCGGGAGAACGGCATCTAGATAGTTCCAAATCTTTTTTTTTTCTTTTTTCTAGTTGTTGTTTAGTATTTGCTGACCCGTCCCAGGTGAAGGCGCAATGACGTTTCCACACTTTTCCTTTGTCCTTGACCCGGGCCGGGAGCACCGGCTGTCTAACCCCCTCGGTGAGGGTGAGGTTGTGGCCCACCACGGGAGGAAGCGTGAGAGAACGAAGCCCGCGGGCTGATTTTCTTTCATCGACCCTTCACCCTTGACCCTTCACCCTAGCAGGCAAGTCAGTACTGTTGGTGTTTCCCCCAGTGTCGAGAGGAAGGGGGGCCACAGAGATACCCCTCACCACCTCCCTCCACTCCCCAAGACCCAACAGAACGTGGCTCGGAGCCTGCGTCGGGGTGGGACCTTGAGAGAGAGAGAGAGAGAGAGAGAGAGAGAGAGAGAGAGAGAGAGAGAGTGTGTGTGTGTGTGTGTGTGTGTGTGTGTGTGTGTGTGTGTGACTCCGACTTGACACTGTCTGTCCGCCGTTGATTTACCCCCGGTTGCTGTTGAGCAGACACACCTGTCGTCTCCTCTTCTAGGAATCAGTGGAGCTCTCTCCTCTTCCGCCTCCAGCCCCCTGTTGAGATTTCTCACCCCGTGTGAAATCAAACCCAAGGCCCAAGGGCCCCGTTTTCTCTCAGGCCTCTCTTCCCCCCTCCCCCTGCAACTCCTCACCCCCCGCTTTCCCATCACGACGTGTGCATCAGCTGGTGACACATCTTCCTGCTGACCCCTGGGAGCTTTGTAACCAAAGTCTGTTCCAGGTGGCAGCCGCCATCGAGAGTGTTTTTCCTTTGCTCATGTGACCCCCAGAGCAGCCGTCAGGAGCACAGGCTCGCGTCACTTGATTGAAGTCCCAGCTCACCAGACTGAGGGCGGGCCAGGGTTGACCTCTGCCCTGTGGGTGCCCCTCCCCCACCTCCCCAGCCCCAAATGCTGAGTACAGACGCCTTCACCCTTGGTGTGGTCGACTGTTGGATAACTTGGTGCATCTCGATGTCTGGGCTTCGTAATTAGGGGACATCCTGCACAGCAAGACGACGCTCCCATTTCTTTGCGTCCCCAGAGAGCCTGTGTTTCTGTCTGCGGCTGGCGAGGTGTGTTCAGCTTAGCCCAGTCGCCAGGAGACAGGAAGGAGGGGGCTTCTCTGGGCTGCAGGGAGAGCTGAGACAGACAGAGCGTCCCCGCCCTTCCAGAGAGCTGGTGCAAACTCTCCTCCCGTGGCTGGAGAGATGGTTCGTGGGGTCAAGGCACTTGGCTGGGGCGTGACTGACCTTGGTTCAGTCTCGGGTACTGCCTGTGGTCCCCTGAGCCCTGCCAGGAGTGATCCCAGGTTACAACTGGGTGTGACTTAAATCCAACCCCCACCTCCACCCACACCCCCTCCTGACCCCTAGTCCACTTCCTCGGTTTTTTGACTCCGTAGATCTGGGTGGAGCGATAGCACAGTGGGTAGGGCATTTGCCTTGCACGCGGCCGACCCAGGTTCGATTCCTCTGTCCCTCTCAGAGAGCCGGACAAGCTACCGACAGTATCCCGCCCGCACGGCAGAGCCTGGTAAGCTCCCCGTGGCGTATTCAATATGCCAAAAACAGTAACAACAAGTCTCACAATGGAGACATTACCGGTGCCCACTCAAGCAAATCAAATCGATGAACAGTGGGAAGACAGTGCTACCGATCTGGGTGGGCCTGGGTAATTTGTCCTTCTCCTGAGTTCTTGGGGGATCTGGGGGCCTCATTTTGTCTGTCGTTGTCGGCCCGACCACAGGCAAATTGAGACAATTCTGGGAGACCCAGCAGAGCTCTCACTTAAGGATGAATCATCACCTCGGCTCTTGTGAAAGTGAATCGAATGTGACGCGTCGGCATAGACTTTCCTCGCCACACAGGGGTGAGGCTTCTGCTCGGTGCCAGGCACCCGCCATCAGCCCTTCCCTTACAGTCGAGTCTGAGGGGGCTTCTGGCCCCGGGCCCCCTGCCCAGGCAGCCTGGCTCCAAGGTCCCGGGCTTCCCAGGGCAGGCTGCGGGCCGCCTCTCCCCGTCTCCCTCCCTCTCTGGTCGGCTGCGTCCTTGCTCCCACCGAAGGACCGAGGAGGAGGAGGGGGCCTGTCCCCCAGCTCACAGGCAGATTAACCAGCACCTCCACGCGCGAGACCACTGCTTTATGATCCCAGCTTTAACAATCACATGCCCCCGCCTCCCTCCTGACACCAGCCGGGGGCGGGCGGGACGGGCTGTTTCTCTTTCAACTCCACTGGCACCAAGAAGTTTATCATTGCTCAAGGGGAGGGCGTTTGAGGGCGGCCTCACGGGCCGAAAGAGTGGAGGGAGGTGGGCTGCGGGTCAGTAATAAAAGTGAAGAGAGGCGTGCAGCTCCCCCACCGAGGGAGCCGGGCAGGCGGGCGGGCAGGCGGGTGGGCATGGAGGTGTGCGCTGCCCTGGGAAGGGGCCCCGTGATGGACGGGCCAGGAGGGGGGCAAATAGTTTTAGCCTGGCCGGGTAACTGAAGCCGAGAGGGCAGGCGGTGGGAGAATTCCAGCTATGTCATGGGGAATGGCTAGGGCCAGGTCTCTGATTAGCAGCCGACCACAAATCCCTTGGGACCTCGCCAGGGGTCAGGAGACTGGGGCGCCAGTAGGATGCCAAGTGCCATATTTTATCATCAAAAAAAAAAGGAAAAAAAGGAGGCGATTCTGACTGTGTTCCCAGCATGTGAGTGCTGGCACTGCCAGGAGCCGGGACCGGGTGGGGACGTGGGAGTGAGCGGGAAGCTAGAAAAAAAAAAAAATCACTTCTCAGTCCATGGAACATAGAGGAAAGACCAAACCGCACAGCTGGGTCTTGGCATCATCTCAAGGATTTTTTTTTTTTTTTGGCTACCGTCTCTGAAGCCTTTCTGCCCCTTTCTTCTCCCTCCTGCAAGGTGAGGCATCAGCGTCTTCTGTTGCCATGTTAGAGGCATAAAAGGGGGAGGAAAAAAATTGGCCTGGACCCTTTCGAAGTGAGAGGGATGGGAACTGCATTCATTCTTGGAAGAATGAATCGCACAAGTGAACCCCCCCAGGGTCTGCCTCTTTTTTTTTTTTTTTTGAGCTGAGCCACAAGACATGGGAGGGGGGAAAAAAATCAAATTTCAGAATAAATGAGCTCAGTGCCCAACCCATAATGGGGATGGCCTGGAGGGAAGGACCGATTCACTTGATTTGTTCTCCTTGCTTCTCCCAAGGCCTGACACCACAAAGCCTTTTAAAATGTTAGTTGAATGGATAAGCATTCTGCTTGATGAACTGATTGATTGTATCCCAAGAGATTGTGCCAAAGGAGCCTCTGCTAGCTGCAGGCTGCCTGGTGAGTGAAATCCTTCTCTGGGCTTCTCCAGTCCTGTGTGACAGAGTCTCTTGCCCCCTCGCCTGGCTGTCTTCACCGGGGCCCCTCGGAGGGGGGCAGGTTGAGTTTCCCTCCCCACCCCGAACAGAGCCCCGGCAGTTGAAGACCTCCGGAACCCAGCCACACAGCCATGCTCGAGGCCCCTTTCCACACGTTTGGACGAGCCTCACACATGATGGAACCGGCAGAGGAATCCAGATGTGCGGGACCCGGAGCTGAGATCTCCTAGCCTGCTCAGATCAGAACTGGGCCTTCTCCGCCCAGATCCCCCGTTTTCCAGTAGCTTGGTAGCCACACCCGCAAACTGCTCCCCCTCCCCCCCCCCGCCATGTAATCCCATCAATGACCAAGATCCAGAGACTTTATAGTCTTGGTTTTATAACCAAGCTCCTGGAAGTGACTCTTAATAGCCTAATTCTCCTTCTCGAGAAACTGGCAAGGTACCGAGAGCATCCTGCCCACATGGCAGAGCCTGGCAAGCTCCCCGTGGCGTAGTCAATATGCCAAATACAGTAACAATGATGGGTCTCATTCTCCTGACCCTGAAAGAGCCTCCAATGTGGCACCATTGGGAAAAACAAATGAAGAGGGGCTGCTAAAATCTCAGGGCTAGGACGAATGCAGACGTTACTGGCACCCGCTCGAGCAAATCGATGATCAGCGAGATGACAGTGATATAGTGATACAGTGATGTGACTGGGTCAGGAAGCCTGATTTCAGCCAGGCCAGATGTAACAAGACACGCTGCTTTCTTTGGATGGAGGGGTTACAGTTCAGATTCCTAGCGCAGGCTTTCGGATGAGGATGATTCGGCTTTCCCTGGCCAAACGAGGTAGATCTGGCCTTGAAAGTCATCAGAATCTGGGGTCCGTAGTTCCCTCACCATGATCAAGTAGGAAAATGCTGGTTCCTTCCTCCTCGACTCATTCGAATCATCTCTCGAAAGGGCTTGGCACCGTGAGACACTCATACAAGCCAGTAGTAAATAGAACTCTTTGGTCTCGATGAGGACTTGGTTCCGTTTTCATGAAGAGCAACGCCCACAGGAGCGAGACAAAGACAAGGGAGAGGTTCAGCTGTCTCTGAATTGAGATGACGTGGCGAGGAAGTACCCAGAGACCCAGATTGCTTCAACTTTTCTCTGCCCGATCCCATTGCTGTGGCCTGCCTCTTTGCAGTGACTGCGAAGTGCCAGTCATGGATATTTTAAGAGAAAGAACGGAGGAAACGTCAAGAAGCAGAACGGGGCCCGGAGTGATAGTCCAGCAGGGAGGCCGTTGACCTTGCACAAGGCCGATCTGGGTTCAATCCCCAGCATCCCATATGGTCCCCTGAGCACCACCAGGAGTCATTCCTGAGTGCAGAGCCAGGAGGAACCCTTGAGCATCGCCGGGTGTGACCGGGTGTACAAAAGCGAAAGAAAGAACTTTCCGGTTTAAAAAAAGAAGAACGACCATGTGTTACTATTGATGCATTTAAACCATTTATATTTAATACAATTGCAGTATAATTTTGTCTTCCATTCTATTTTTGTTTTCTGTTCTGTTTTCTGTTCTTTCCTGCCTTCATGTAGGTTGCACAAATGTTCTTTCAGAGTTCTCTTTCCATTTATCTATCGTGTTTTTGAATGTCTCCTTATGTGTGGTATTTTTGGTCATTTTTATCAGTATTATATATGCTGATCACAATCTACTGCTGTTGGAAATTTGAATAGGTCAAGCGAAGTGTAGAAATATGACTTCTATGTATAAGTGTCTACAGTATTTATTAATAGTTTTATTAAATACTATATTGGTGTTTCAATTTTTGCTTTGACCCCAAACATAATTTAGACAACTTAAAAGGAGAAGGAAACAAATTTAATCATTGATTTCCTCTTCCTATTACATTTTTCTTTTTCAGTGTTCCTTTTTTTTCTATTTACAGACTTCCTTATAGCCAAGTTTTGCAGAGTGTTATACTAGCGGTAAAATATTTTTTAGTTTTCTTTCATCTGATATCACCTCAATTCCACCTTCGCTCTGAAGAATATTTTTGCTTATAAAATTCTAAATTCAGCATTCTTCAGAACTTGACAACCTTTGGGAAAAAAATTGCACCCCAAATCACACAGTTTGAAAAAAAAAAATCATACGTTGTGGTTTCTGATGAGACACCTACTATCATTTAAAGGTTTCTAGTTGTTTTTAAGATTTGTATTTTAACTTTAAGTTTTAGAAATTTTACTGTGATGCATCACGGCATGTTTCTTTGGATTGTCTTGTTTTACTCTGATTATGTTCTTGAGGATGCAAGTTCATGCCTTTTCCCAGATTTTGGAAGTTTTCTGTTGTTCTTCCTTTACATTACCCGTGGTATATTCGATATGCCAAAGACAGTAACAACCAGTCTCACAATGAGACGTTACCGGTGCCCGCTCGAGCAAATCGATGAGCAGTGGGATGATAGTGACAGTGACAGATTCCTTTACATTCGTTTTTAGCTCTACATCTTTCTTTCTTTCCCTTCTCGTCTCCCGTGACACTAACAGTAGTCTCTAAGGCTCTAATTTGTTTGCTTGTTTCTTTTCTTGGCCTGCAGTACAAAGTGTTAAGGTGCTGGCCTTGCCACAGGGCTGATGTTGCCTTAATCCTGGCATCACATCCGGCCCCCTAAGTACTACTAGGAGTGATCTCTGAAGACAGAACCAGTGAGCACTGAGCCATGCTGGCTGTGGCCCCCACCAAAACAAAAAAAAACCAAAAAAAAGCCCTCACAACCCAAAATCAGTCTGTTTTCTCTCTGTTGATCAGTTGGTCACTTCTGTTGTCCTATCCTCGAGTTCACTGACTCTTTCCGCTCCCATTTTTTTCTGTTATGAACTCCATCTGTTGAACTTTCTACTTTGATTCTTGTAGTTGTCAGTCCTGAAATAACCGTTACTTATATATGCATTATATATATTTATACATAAATATTTATTATATAAGTTAATATACGCATTATATTTCTTATATCTTCAGTTTCTTTGCTGAGACTCCACCCTCCCCCCCATTATACCAAGTTAATCTGTTGCTCATGGAAGCATTTGTGTGACAGCTACTTTGAAATCCCTGTCATGGCCATATTTTGATTTTCTTTCCTCATCTACGTTGTGATTTTCCTTCTTCATGATGTAGCGAGTGATTTTCCGCTGAAACCGAACGTGTTTGGTACGTAACAGAAGCAGATGGAGTTAGACCTTTAGGATGACTTGTCCAGCCCGAGCTCCTACAGACAGGGCTGCAGAATTTTTTTCTAGGGTGTTTTACTACAGTAGAGTAGTTTTCCATTTGCTAAGCTGTCTCTTTTCTTCCCCCTCTGACTTGTAGGCAGGCTGTTTTTGTCCTTGTTTCTTGGGACACTGGGGTTGATGACTTCACCAGATCTGGCAAAAGCAAAACAAGAAAAATCAAAATAATTTTAAAAAAAAAGGGAATTTACCACCAGATTTATCTTTGGCTTCTAGGTTCCTATCTAACTGCTTTTTTCCCTCCCCTCCTTTGAGAATTTTCTGGGTTTTATTTTGTTTTATGCCCAGGGCTTTAAATGAAGCTCAGTGGGAAGAAGGAAAAATATCTTCCCAGTAGCAGAAGTCCTCAGAGGGGACTTGAAACACATTTTAAAGCATTAATCAATGGCTCTGACAGGGCAGCTCTGAGCTGTTTGCTGGGCTAAGTTTAAATACCCACTTTTACAAAAATCCACCTTTAAAACCGCTTGTGACTATTTCAAAAAGATTTTTGACCGGTGCCCAGCAGAAACGGGGCAAAAGATACTTTCTACCCAACTTTCTGAGAAACTCCTTTCAGGGGGGGGAGAAAACAGCTCAGGACACCAAGGCAGATGAAGGGCTCAATGTGACATCCGTCTCGGAAGCCCCCAAATGTCACCCCTGAGGGTAGAGGCTCCGGGGCATCCTCAGTACCTGTCGTGGAAAGGGGCATCATGTGTATGTGCACGTGAGCGCATGAACTGAGCACGTGAGCACACATGTGTGATTGTTCGTGGGTTGAGGGTTGTGGGTCTCTGAGAGGCAGAGTCCTGTTTCTAGAGACTTCTCTTTCCTATCATGCTTGTTTGTCACTCTCTGCCAGGAGCACTGCGGGGAGGGGCGGGGATGAGAGTCGCCGGCTTTTCCCTGTGGCGAGCGGAAGAAGGAACGGGGCACTTTGTAATCATAAGCCCGGCGTTTCCCAGAATGTTTCCTTAAGCGTATAGGGGCTAGTAAATGAAAAAGGTCTGTGGTCAGAAACGCTGGAGACGCACTAAGGCTAAAAGCAGTAAAATGCCGTTCTTTCTTGTGGCGCTTCTAAGAACCTTTAATGTGTGGTACTAGGGGCAATGTCCCCCAGATGTCCCCCAAGTGGAAATTGGTTGTGCTGTGGCGTGTTGCCTGGGCTAGGGGGGCATCCTAGGGAGAAGGCGGCCCCAGGCAGGGCTGAGCGTGGACCAGAGGGGCCGTGGCTCCTTGCTCCCAAGGAGTAGAGGTGAGTTCCTTCCCCTTCCTGCCCACTGCTGTGCCAGCAGCAAAGGGAACACATTTTTGCCTCTGTCCCTTTCATTGGCTCCAGCTTCCCTGCAGACCTTTCTTCTTCTTTTTCTTTTCTTTTTGGGTCACACCCAGTGATGCACAGGGGTTCCTCCTGGCTCTGCACTCACGAATCACTCCTGGCATTGCTCGGGGGACCCTATGGGATGCTGGGAACCGAACCTGGGTTGGCTTCGAGCAAGGCAAACGCCCTACCCGCTGTGCTATCCAGCCCCCCGCCCTTATTTTTAAATGTAGGAGTACTGCTATTTATTCAGTCATTGATTAAGCGGATTGAATTGGGCATGAACTCCACTGTACTGCACTGCACTGCCATACCGTTGTTCATCGATTGGCTCGAGCGGGCACCAGTAACGTCTCCATTGTGAGTCTTGTTGTTACTATTTTTGGCATATCAAATACGCCACGGGAAGCTTGCCAGGTTCTGCTATGTGGGTGGGATGCTCTCGGTAGCTTGCTGGGCTCTCCACATTACTTTAAAAAAAAAAAATCACCCTGAGATACAGTTACAAAGCTTTCATGTTCAAGATCCAGCCGTACAATGATCGGACACCCATCCCGCCACCAGTGCACACTTTCCACCACCAGTGTCCCCAGTGTATCCCCCACCCATCCCAGTCCTCACCCTGCCTCCATGGCAGGCAATTTCCCCAATACTCTCTCTCTACTTTGGGGCATTATGTTTTGCTCGAATTTTCCCACCACCATTCCAGCCTGCCTGCCAGGGGCAGATGCTAGATCATTTATTGCCCCCTTGCTCGTTTGGAATATCACAGGTGCCGCGGCCGTGCGCTTCTCGAACCCTAGATTGTAAATGGTTGGGTTCCAGAGACACTGTAGGGCACTAATCCATTTTGAGATTCAACTGAGCAGCAGACCTTTATTCTAAAGAAAAGGGACTCTGCCTTGGTGTTGCGTGAACATTCGTGCAATCGGAGGCGCTGAGATAGGAACGCGGAAGAAATGCCTTGATTGGAGGACTAAGGCTCGCCCTGGCTCTTAGCAAAGGCAGAGGGCCTGGTGGACCTCCTTTTATTGATCATGGTACCCCTAAAGGGCGCAGTACAGTGACGTCACCAAAGGCATCAAAAGATGTTATAGGAAGAACATTGAGGCAACATTATTTCCTTGTACCCACAGGCCAGTAATCTAGGCCTCTGGATAGAAGATGCAAAACCAAAACTGAAACCTTCCTTGGGCTAAAAGCACTTGGATTTACATCCCAAAGACAAAACTGGGCCCTGCTCAGGCAGGGCTGAGCGTGGACCAGAGGGGCCGTGGCTCCTTGCTCCCAAGGAGTAGAGGTGAGTTCCTTCCCCTTCCTGCCCACTGCTGTGCCAGCAGCAAAGGGAACACATTTTTGCCTCTGTCCCTTTCATTGGCTCCAGCTTCCCTGCAGACCTTTCTTCTTCTTTTTCTTTTTGAAATCTACATCCCAAAGACTAGGCTGGGCCAGAGCCTACAATTTACAATATCAAAGGTCAGGCCTGGCTAACACCATCTGCATGTTAAAGACCAGCCAGGCTTCTGTGAGAGAAGGAAAACTGCTCTTTTCAGTATCCTGAAATTATTTTTCTGAAGGCAGCTTGAAGGGGGAAAATGTTCAGCTTCATCCAAACCAGTCAGGACACATGAGAAGTCTCGCCCATTTTTATGGGTCCCTATGTTCCTGTCCATAGTACAGTACAGTATACATGGGCTCGCCCTGGTAGCTCAGTCCAGCCCCAACACCTTGTTGCCCCACCAGGACCCAAGTCCCCAGGTGACGCCAGGGTGCGGGCCCATTCTAGCCGCGTGTCCCCGGTTCCAACCCTCCCCCAGGCACCCACACCAGAACCTCAGTCTCGCCTCAGGGAAGGGCCATTTGCATGGGTGGTTTGAACTGACCTAGGGGTCGGACCATTTCTGCCTGCTGTTTTTTATGTGTATATTTTATTTTCATAAAAGTAGTTCACAATTGTTCACTGCACATAATGTTCAAGCACCAATCCCACCACCAAGCACCTTCCCACCACAATAAAAGGGAAATGTGTGAGGGTTGTTGTATTTCATTCTGGAGCCATTGAAGCCTGTATATAAGAGAATACAAGGAAGTATGTTAAAACCATACAGACATGTGATACTTTTGGTATGTGAGTGTGCTAGAGTGTAAGAGGTTGCTTCAGGAAATTCTGTGTCCCTCTCTTCCGGGAGCTATAGTTTATAGTCTGTGGGTCTCGGCCGTTGATGAGATTACAGGGCACCGGGGACAGTTTGTGGGTGTGACTGCCAAGCTACTGGAAAACTGGGGACCTGGGGGGAGGAAGCCTAGTCCTGATCCGAACAGGCTTGGAGATCTCAGTCACGGGTTCCTGCATACCTGGGTTTTCCTGCCGGTCCCCTCTTGGGTGAGGTTCATCCCCTCTTGGGTGAGGCTCGTCCCCTCTTGGGTGAGGCTCGTCCCAGTGTGTGGAGAGTGGCCTTGACCTAGTCTGCCTGCTATTTGATTGGGGATTTTCGAGAGACACCATTTTTGGCCCAAGCCGGCGATGCTGTTGCCTCATGTCAGCGTGGCTCGGCCTGGGAGGAAGGCACAGATCACGATCAGTCGCAGACGCTGAGGCGTCGACAGCCGCTGGAACAGTCTTGCTTTGTCTGGAGAGGAATGCGGCTTCCCAGAGCTCCCCACGTCACTCGGGAGACTCCAGGGCGCTGTCTCGTGCCCCGGCGGCTATGAGGATGTGCTTTGTCCACTGGCTTTTATGTGACTCACTGAGCAATTCAACTCAAATGATGGCCTGTGGCTCTAGACGACTCATGACGGCAGCCGCTGGAGGGTCCGACCAGGTTCTGGGGGCACACGAGTCCCCAGGCGCCCGTGTTCGACTGCTTCAACCCATTGGATTCCTTAGTGCTGATTTATACGCAACATCCTCTGAAACACAGTGTCCTTTTGGCCCTAAGATACGGCCGAAAGGTGACTTGGTGTGAGATTGCTCTGAAGGCTCTTTTGAAAAAAAAAAAAATTAAAAAATAAACCCTCAGGAAATTTATTGGCCCAGAAAGGATATTCTAACTAACGACACCCACTTTCTCTCCTCTTAGGATTCATCAAGAAATTCTAGGCTTCCCGACAGTGCACACCTCATTGTCAGTGTAACGGTGAATATTTATCAGGCACTTACGTAGCCCCCAGTGCGGTTTTTCTATTCATTATCTGATTTAATCTCCCTCCGACAACTTCCTGAGTCTGTCTTGGCCTGGCCAGGAGGAAACTGAGGCTCCGGGGGATTGAAGGACAGGGTTCGAGTCGCTCCATTAGCAAAGCTCAGGACTGGGATTTGACACCCGCAGTGTGACCCCAGGCCCTGGGTGACTTGCTCCCTCCCTCAGGACACATCTGGGTGTCACCGGTTCCTCCCAGTGAGGCGGGACAGGCAGGGGCCAGCCCTGGAGTCCTGGAAATTGGCAGAAAAATGTCAGGCTGGGCTGCAGGAGGTGCCGGGGGGAGCATGGGGAGTGGGGAAGCAGTGCCAAGGCCCTGTCAGCTCGGACCAGTCGGCCCAGAATACCGGGACCACCGCAATGAGGGAGAAGGCAGAAGCCTGGCTCCCGAGATCCGGAGATGCAGGGACACCCAAGCGTTGGTCCAAGACTCAGCTGGGGGGCTGGGCACAGAGCCTGCTGGGGGTCAGGCTCGAACCAGTCCCCAGAACCCGAGTGCGGGGCTGGGGAGACGGAGCTGGCCGTGGTGGGCCTTTGACGGAGGGACACTGGCGCTGATGGCGACTTCGGAGAAGGACCATCTGGTGCCCCCTGAGTGTCTCCGTCATCGGCAGCTTAGTGAATTATGGCGAACAAATCAATTTTAAAACTTGAGCGGAGACCTCGATGCCAGAAATCTAAGAGGGGCTCCCAGATGGCTGAGGCAGGAGTCCCGAGTCGCTCTCTGCCTCTGGGGTGGTTAACTCGGTACTGACTCGGGACACGCATGTGCGTCTCCCTGACTCCGCCACGCAGGCTGCAGCCAAGCAGGCTGGCTCTTACATGCAGCTTGCCCCGGACCAGGAGGAAGCCACGGTCTGGGCATTCCCAGCCAAAGTGCCACACGTCGTAACGTTGTCTGGCCCTGTTGGTGGGTGGAGGTGGTAAAACAAGGCAGGGATGGGGTGTTGCAAACAGCACCGAGTCACACACCCCAGGAGAGCACCGTCGAGAGAGTGTTCAGCTGCCCAGGAGAGCTGGCTGACCTCTGCACGGTGGACAGGAAGTCTATAGCACGTCAAGCTTGGCTCAGGGAGAGAATTGATCAGAGCTGCTCATTTGCCCAGTGTCGGAAACTCCCTGCAGTCAGAGCAGACCTGGGGGCCCTCCTGCCCTCTGCTGGGGCTCATGCCCCATGAGGGGGTGAGCCTTAGGAAACTTGGCCACTAGGCAAACAGTCGTTCAGCTTGAACCCAAAACCTGGCTGACATCAGCCAAGTGACGTCTTTTTTTTTTTCAATTGAATCACCGTGAGGTAGAGCATTACAAAACTGTTTGTGATTGTGTTCCAACATTCCAGTACCCACCCCTATGGCAGGAACCTCTCTCTCTCTCTGTCTCTCTCTCTCTGTCTCTGTCTCTCTCTCTCTCCCCGTGTCTCTCTGTCTCTGTCTCTCTTCCTCTCTCTCTTGCTCTCTCTCTCTCTCTTGCTTTCTCTCTCTCTCTCTCCGCCTCTCTCTTTCTCTCTCTCATTTTAGGCATTATGGTTTGCAAAACAGATGCTGAAGGGTTATCATCTGTCCCCCTTTACCTGCTTTCAACTCTCAGTTCTTGTGCAGAGTTATCATTTCCAACGGGTAGTGTCACACCGGACTCTCCTTTACCTTAACTACCCTCCATCTCCCACACCATCTCCCAAACATTGACCAGTCCTCCTCGTCCATTTTCCCTGGCCTTAGATTAGTTTCATACTATTTTTTTCTTATTTTTGCCCCAGACATGCACCACAGGGGGGATGGGGCTTGAACTCAGAGCCGGGAGGCTACTGAGACGGCCCCACTCCGGGGGGCATCTTTAAGGATGCTCTTTGCCTGAACAGGGGAAAAAGTGTCGCCCTTTTGGAAACCCAGAAGCTGCCAGTGGCTCAGAGCTGCCTCAGGCTAGTACTGGGTTGGGGAGGTCACTAGCTGCGCCCCTGGGGCCAGGATGGGGGGCGCCTGTCCCTGAGAACGTGGCCCACAGGGGTCAGCTGCCTTCAAAGCAGCCCCCTCTCTTTAGCCAGAGACTTGCAGACCAGCGGAGTCTGGGAAGGAAAGAAATACTCCCCGCTCTCGTGACTGGTTCATAAGCCAGATATTCTAAACCCAAAACACGGAGGCCATTGGCTGGGCGTTGGTTGTTCCCCCCCCCCCCCACCAACGCCTGCTTTTTTGTTTGTTTGTTTTGTTTTGCTTTATGTTTTGGTCATACTGGTGGTGCTCAGGACTTCCTCCTGGGTCTGCCTTCAGGGGTCCCTCCGGGCAGGGTTTGGGCGACTACTGGAGCAAGGCAAGTGCCCTGTTCACTGCACTGTCGCTCCGGCCTCCCCCCACACACACACACTTCTTTGGGTTTATGAGAGAGAAAAGACATGGTGGTGGCGGTGTGTGTGTGTGTGTGTGTGTGATTGAAAGAGGGAAGGTGGTGGCAGTGTGTGTGTGTGTGTGTGTGATTGAAAGAGGGAAGGTTGCACATGTGCATGTGTATGTGGTCATACATGAGTTTGTGACAGAGGGAAGATGTGGTGTGTGTGTGTGTGTGTGTGTGTGTGTGTGATTGAAATTGGGAAGGTCACACGTGTGTGTGTGTGTGTGTGTATGGGCTCACACATGGGTTTGTGAGAAAGGGAAGACGTGGGTGGTGGTGGTGGTGGTGGTGGTGGTGGTGGTGGGGTGTGTGTGTGTGTGTGTGTGTGTGTGTGTGTGTGTGTGTGTGTGTGTGTGTGTGAAGCAGGAATGGGAAGTTATTCCTCAGTCTCAGCCTAGGATAGAGGTCCTTTCCAGACCTTTCTTTATTTAGGCCTCTGTTTAGACCTGAATGTCGCCTGCCTGTCCCCCAAGAACCTGCACAGGCTCACAGCTGTGCCTTTATCTCCCTTTATATATAACCTCATTAGCCACTTGCAGGCCTCGCCTGGGCCGGATCAGAATGGCAGACACGCAAGACCAGGGGCCCCGATGTTTATCTCCGCCCTGCAGTGTCTGGCGTGGTAATTAACTTTGTGGTTTCGAAGGCAACCGGATATGAGGGGGCAAGGCTTCAGAGAAGCCCTCGCTCGCTCGCAGAAGTTGTACAAAACAGAAACCAATTATTTGTTTGTTTCTGGCAGAAGAGACCCTTACTATTGAGACAGTATACATGGGGTGCTGTATGCTGTAGAATACGGTATGTAATAATACCGCGTGCAGTGTATGTCATATACAGTAATGTACTAGGAAGCGCCTGGCTCGGGCACCGAACTTGCAGAGCTGGGGTCCCACGCGCTGGCGACACGATCCTGGGGAGTGCCTTAATCCTTCAGGGTCATGGTCACGTCACCCCCCCCCCCCCCCGGTAAAACACGAGCAAGGAACACGACTCAATGACGGGCCCTGCCCTTGGCGTGTGGGAAGGCCAGTGAGCAGAGGGGACCCTGTCCAGCCAGCTGTGCCCGCCGCCACCGCCGCCGTCTGTGTCTCAATGTAGGCAGGCGTTGGCCCGACCGGAAGCTCCCATTGGAGGAGGAGCGCGGCCGTGCAGTGTCCCGGGAGAACCGAGTTTTCCGCGCCGGGATTGACTGAGGAGAGAGCACCCCAGGACCTGACGAGCTCCGGGCCCCGTTGCATAATCAGGCTTTGGAATATGGTTCACATTATTCGTGCCCTTGATCTCTCTGGTTGCGCAACGCCAGGCAGAGCTGCGCAGTTCGCTTCCCTCGGCCTGAGGAGAGGCTGTCCACCCGCGGCCCTGCCTGCTGGCCTCCTGGTTTCTTTTGAATCTGAGGGTTGGTGCGGGTAGCCGCCGGCGTGTACCCCAGGGGCCTCTGCGTGCGTGCGTGCGTGTGTGTGTGTGTGCGTGTCTGTGTGTGTGTGTGTGTTGGGGGGGGCGGCAGTGTCTTCCGCTGACAGATGGAAAAGTCCCAAGTGAGTCACTCCTTCTTGGCCCCCCTAGGGAAGAGCCGTAGCTCAGTGCAGTGACCGGAGCGGGCGAGGGGGCTGGACCTGACCAGGAAGCCGCAGCACGCCGCCCCCCTCCAGAGCCTGTGTCCTATTCCTTTCTGAGGCCAGGCTGGATCTTTCTCTACCAGGACCCTTCGGGGTGCTTTCACTCTCTCCCCTCCTCACCCCCTGCCCTGCAAACAGTCACTGACTACAGAATGCATTTGCAGTCAAATAGAATCTACTCAGATCATTTTCTCTAAATCTGTCACGCAATTAGTGTGCGATTAGAATTCACCTGGCTTTCTTCGGTTTTCGGAGGCCTGGTGGTAGGGGCCCCGCCTCTGGAGTACAGCCAGTCGGGGCTTCGGAGTCCGGCTCCTCCTATGCCCCAGAAGTTTTAACTTTGGACGTGTGTGTGTGTGTGTGTGTGTGTGTGTAGCTTTTCTGACCCTCAGTTTTCTTCCCTGTATAATGGGAACAGTGATCGTATGTTAAAGAACTTCACCCAGTGGAGGTACCCAGAGAGGGAGGACAGCAGGTAGGGTGTTTGCCTTGCACACAGATGACCCAGGATGAATCCCCCAGTGCCCCCTATATGGTCCCCTGAGCCCAGACATGAGTGACCCCTGAGCGCAGAGGCAGGAGTAAACCCTAAGCACCACTGGGAGTGGTCCAGAAACCAGAGAGAGAAAGAGAGAGAGAAGCGGACAGTCGATGGATGAAAGAAAGGAGAGAAAGAAGAAAGGAAAGAAAGAAAAATTAGGAAGGAAAAGAAGAAAGAAAGAAAGAAAGAAAGAAAGAAAGAAAGAAAGAAAGAAAGAAAGAAAGAAAGAAAGAAAGAAAGAAAGAAAGAAAGAAAGAAAAGCAAGGCAGTGAAGAGTAGATGGATGAACAAAAAGAGGAAGGAAGGAAGAAGGAAGGGAGGGAGGGAGGGAAGAAAGGACAGAGGGAGGGAAGGAAGGGAGGGAGGGAAAGAAGGGAGGGAGGAGGGAAGGAAAGGAGGAAGGAAGGAAGGAAGGAAGGAAGGAAGGAAGGAAGGAAGGAAGGAAGGAAGGAAGGAAGGAAGGAAGGAAGGAAGGAAGAGAAAGACAGGCAGGCAGACAGACCTCAGTGGTGAGTGATTGGGAGTTCCTGGAATTGAGTAACTTTCATAAATGACAGGTATTATGGCTATTTTGATGTTCAGACATCACACTGCTAGGCACCCACATCACCGATCTGCCTCGGAGAGCGGCTTTTGACTCACAGGTTATAATTGAATGTGTCAGCGCCTCCATCATCGCGGATCCAATCCCATCCGTCCCGTCTCCTCGTTAAGCATTTATTAGCCTGCTTAGGAAATCAGCATTTCACACAGCGCGCCAGTTCCACATCACAATTAGTGACAACTTTTTGTGCGACACATAAAAGAGGTCAGGGACTGTTGACGCAAGGCGAGAGCCACCGAACAATGTGCAAAGAAAACATCACACCTCCCTGGCCATTCCTCGCATTTCGAGTCAAGGTGTTGCGTTTAATTAATCTCCAGAAGGTTTAATCTCCGACTTATTAAGAGAATTATTTTGTGAAACCGAAGAGCTTTGTTCCAAACATGTTTATTCCAAAGAGTTAATTAAATCGCGCCCGTTCCTGCCCCGGGGCGCTCAGCCTTCTCTGTTTTTCCTCCCCGTGTGGACATTTTGTCATCATTCACTTTTATTTCCTCCCAGGCCTTTTAAAAAAGCGGCGCCTCGCAGCGGCCCGAGCCTGTGTGGAGTTGGAGCACGTTGCGAAGTTAAATTGGTTCCGTGCAGGCCCGGTGCTGGCTCCCACGTCTGTCTCCGTTTTTCAAAGCCCCTCTGGGGGCTTTCCAGAGACGTGGAAACCTCTCTGCACAAGCCCGACCCTGAGGGGCTGGAGCGATAGCACAGCGGGGAGGGCATTTGCCGTGCACGCGGCCGACCCGGGTTCGATCCCCCGCATCCCATAGGGTCCCCCGAGCACCGCCAGGAGTCATTCCTGAGTGCAAAGCCAGGAGTCACCCCTGAGTATATCGCCAGGTGGGGCCCATAAAGAAAAAAGGTCACTTTTTTTTGGTGGGGGGGGGGGGGTAGGGAACCATATGGGATGTCGGGGATTGACCCTCGGGCCGGCCACATGCAAGGCAAGTGGCCCTGCCCACTGCCCCATCTCTTCAGCTCCAGAGTTTATATCTCACCTGGCCACTACCACCAAAGGACATCTGGCCCCTTGTGCAGGCTGGACTGGACACGCTCTCCTGAGAAGCAGGGCCTCTCCTCTTTGCACAAAGGCTGGGACCCCTAGAGCAGGTCAGAAAGGTGCAAGTAGCCTCAAACTGGTCCACGAAGGGCTGCTTGCAAGACGGTGTGCAAGATGCTTTTTAAAGAGAGAGGGGCTGGGGTGATAGTACGCCAAATAGGGTGTTTGCCTTGCACGTGGCCAGCCCGGGTTCGATCCCTGGCATCCCATAGGGTCCCCTGAGCACCGCCAGGAGTGATTCCTGAGTGTAGAGCCAGGTGGGACCCCTGAGCATCACTGGGTGTAATGAGACAGAGAGAGAGAGAGAGAGAGAGAGAGAGAGAGAGAGAGAGAGAGAGGGAGGGAGGGAGGGAGGGAGGAGAGAGAGAGAGAGAGAGAGGGAGGGAGGGAGGGAGGGAGGAGAGAGAGAGAGAGAGAGAGGGAGGGAGGGAGGGAGGAGAGAGAGAGGGAGGGAGGAGAGAGAGAGAGAGAGAGAGAGAAAGAGAGAAATAAAACCACCAGAGTGCATGGAGAGTGCTAGAAATTCATCTCAGACTCCTCTTTGGTGCTCAGTCATCTGGTCTCCCAAGGTGACGGCTGGTTGAGAGAAGTTTGACGAAAGGCAGGTGAGCACATAAGCATGTCTCGCCCCTGGACTTGTCCTGTCCGGGGCCCAGAGCAGGGCTGTACACGCGACCCGGCTGCAGCTTCGTCCTCCAGGACAAAGATAAATGGATGGGGCACTTCCCCGGAGCTCGGCAGCGGGCCCAGCCTGTCGGGGAGGCGGAGCCATCGTTCCATGGTCCAGGGAAGCAGGCCACGTGCAAGGAGACGAGGACCCAGCCCGTGTGGGGTCGCCCCACCCGCCAGCGGCAGCTCCGGGATCCTGCCGTGTAAGGGATCGTGGATAGGACCGTGCGGGTAGAGACAGAGGGAGAAACACTTCCTGGCTGGGCACATCCGGGTGTCACATTAAGACCTGGGAAAATCTAGGGGGAGGGGGAGGGGAAGAGTGCAGGGTAGAAGGGGTCTCTGAGCTAGAGGTCTGCTCAAGGTGTCACGAGGCCTAAGGTGACCCAGTGGGCCGGGAAGATCTTATGGGGAGAGGCGGGGGGGTCGGGGGGACAGCACCGAGGTGGGAGAGGGTGATGCAGGGAGCTGTGGTGGTAGACAGAGCCCACACAGATGGGGGGGACGGGAAGGGCAGCCGCGAGCCATTGTCAGGGAGCCAACCTCGGGAGATAACGGAGTGATCCTGGGTCGTGAAGGGGGCACCAGGTGCCATCGATAAGGGCAGTAGGGGGGCTGGAGCGATAGTGCAGCGGGGAGCATGTTTGCCTTGCATGTGGCCGACCTGGGTTCAATCCCCGGCACCCCATAGGGTCCCCCGAGCACTGCCATGAGTCATTCCTGAGTGCAGAGCCAGGAGGACTGCCTGAGCATCGCTGGGTGTGACCCAAAAATAAAGCAAAATCATCATCATCATCATCATCATCATCCCATTGATCATCAAATTTCTCAAGCAATCTCAGTAACGTCTCCATTCATCCTAGCCCTGAGATTTTAGAAGCCTCTCCTTACTTGTCCTTCCCAACGATGCTGCATTGGAGGCTCTTTCAGGGTCAGGGGAATGAGACCCAGCATTGTTACTGGTTTTGGCATATGAATACACCATGGGGACTTTGTGAGGCTCTCCCATGTGGGCAGGAAGCCCTAGGTAGTTTGCCTAGGCTATAAGATGTCACTTCTGGGAGCTTGCTTTTAAGTCTCTGGATGCTGGCCATTAATGGGATTCCACGGCTCGGTGGTGGGGGCAGTCCCTGGGTGTGACCGCCTAGCTACTGGGAAATGGGAAATCTGGGAGGAGGCAAAATAATAATAATAATAACAACAATAAAAAGCAAAATAATAGTAATAGTAATAATAATAATAATAATAAGGGCAATAGATACCCTTCTGCCAGGATGGAAACTACCTTTCCTAGTTAAGACCCCGGGCCAGCCACTTCCCAAGGCCCCCAGCTGATGCCGTCTTGAGAGAGAAGGTGGCCAGCGCCTGACCTTGTGTGCTGATTCTGCCACCTGACCGCATGCCCTGGGGGGCTGACGCTGCTTCTCGGTGCCCGGGGGGGAGTGGCAGGCATTGGTCCCTCATGTGAGGCACCGCCATTGCTGTCATTGCGTCCTTGTTCACCGCAGCTGGGGCCTGAGGGTCATTCCCCAGGGCAGAGGGCGCACGGTGTCGGGGAACGCTGGCGTCCCTCCCCTCTCCTGTCCCTTGTATCTCGGCCACGCGAAGTCTCTCAGGGCAGGGATATCCCACCCAGAGACTCTGCAGC
>NC_073303.1:252372306-252422306 GCF_027595985.1 Sorex araneus
AGAGAGGGAGAGAGAGGGAGAGAGAGGAGGAGAGAGATGAGGAGGAGAAGAGGAGAGAGAGAGGAGAGAGAGGAGGGAAGAGAGGGAGAGAGAGAGAGAGAGAGAGGGAGAGAGAGAGAGAGAGAGAGAGAGAGAGCTCAACAGCAGAGCAGAGCACCAGAGACATTTACAGGATACAAGCCTTGCTGTGGGATTCTTCCTTGTGCAGCAAATACACATGCAAACACACACACATGCACACACACGCAGGCACACACACACGCAGGCACACACACACATGCAGGCATGCACGCACAGCCATGCACACACATGCACACACACGCAGGCAGACACACATGCAGGCACACACGCATACACACATGCACACACATGCATACACACACATGCAGGCACACACACACATGCAGACACATGCACACACACATGCACGCACGCACGCACAAACTCACGCACACACGCATGCACACAACATGCACAGCTGCAGAGGAATGCTCTGGCCATTTACAGATAATAGGCGCCCCCCCAGCCATGACCAAGATCTGCTCTTGCCTCTTTGTGTTCGTTCTGTTTTCTTGTCTACTTGAGGGCAGGAATTCCTGGCCCCCCCCCCCGCCCCGCCCCAAATTGGGGCACCTGAGGGAAATAAAGAGAATGGACACTAGTGACCTTTGGCCCGGAACAGAATGTGCTCTCTGAAAAGTGTTGGTGCCTGCTCAGTTCAGGCAGGCTGAGATTTGGGTCTTCCCCGCTGACGTCTTGCTGTCTCAGCCCTCGAGCTCGCAAGCCCTCTGGCTGGGACCTTGTCCCCGCCTGCGACCCCCAAGGTGCCAGGGTGACCCAAGCCTGGCTCAGGCGACGGCTTTTCAGTGGCCCCTGGACCGTACTTCTTAAAGGTAGTCATCTCGCCGTTGTAATTTGCACTAACATATGCATAACCAGCACATGAAAACCAGGTTTTAATGGCTATAATGAAGTCTCTCGTGTAAATACTGGTTTTGGCGCCCTCCTTTCCCTACCCCCAAGCCGCTCCTCGAGTTAGAGTGCTCGGGTTCAACTGCTAAAGCGTCCTGTCCTCCGCACTCGCACCTGGCTCACGGTCCTCCTCCCCCTTCCCTTCCTCCCCTCCCCCTCCTCTTCCCCCTTCTCCTCCCCTCCCCCTCCTCCCCTTCCCCCTCCTCCCCCTTCTTCCTCCTCCCCCTCCCCCTCCTCCCCTTCCCCCTCTTCCCCCTCCTCCCCTTCCCCCTCTTCCCCTCCTCCCCCTCCTCCTCTTCCTCCCCCCCCTCCTCCCCCCTCCTCCCCCACCCCCTCCACCCCTTCCTGCCCCTTCCTCCCTCCTTCTCCCTCATCCCCCTCTTCCCCCTCCCCTTCTCCTCCCCCTCCTCCTCCCCCTCCTCCTCCTTGCCTCTTTTCGTTCATTCTGTTTTCTTGTCTACTTGAGGGCAGAATCCTTCCTCCTCCTCCTCCTCCTCCTCCTCCTCCTCCTCCCCCCTCCTCCTCCTCCTCCTCCTCATCCTTTTCTTCTCTTCCCCCTCCTCCTCCTCCTCCCCCTCCTCCCTCTCCTCTTCCCTCTTCTTCTCCACTTCCTCCTCCTCCTCCTTTTCCTCTTCCCCTCCCCCTCCTCCTTCTCCTCTCCCTCTTCTTCCTCCTCCCCTCTTCCTCCTCCTCCCCCTCCTCCTCCTCTCCCCCTTGACTCCCTCCTCCCCCACTTCCCCCTCCTCCTTCTCTTCCTCTTCCCCTCCCTCCCCCCCCCCCCCCCCGTCTTCCCTCCTCCTCCTTGCTGCTCTCACCCCCTGTGCTCCTTGGAGCCTTACCTGTGCAGGGCTCTTGGGGGACACATCAGTCCGGAAAGTGTTCTCAGGAACGGGTCCCCAGCGGCCCCTAACGCATCAGCACCGCCTTGGCCCCAACGCCCCTCGCTCCCACATCCCCTCCGCTCCCCCCAGCCTAGTTTTTGAAAATCAGCGGCCCCGAGCCTAGGTTCAGCTGATGGCAGACGCCCCCATGGAGGCAGCCTCAAGCACGAGGGGTGCACACCAGGCAGGCTGCCACTCGGGAGGGAAGTGGACGCCGGGCCAGACCCCGACAGGACCGGAGCCCAGAGCCCGCGGCCGGGGCCCTCCTGGTGCAGCAACACGGCCTCACGGCCGAGGGCGAGCTCCAGCTGCCCCGGTCCTCTCCCGACCCTCTGTGCGGCCCCCGTCCTCCCCGGCTCTGTCCTTCTCCGTGAGCGCCTGTGTGTCCCCGAGCCACCTCCTGGCACCCTCGAACCCTGGAGGGAAGCTCAGGAGCTGAGAGCCGGCCGTGGTGCTCGGCGTCTGGGACATTGTCACCAGGAGAGAGTTTAACTGTCAACGCTTGCCAGTCCCGGCAGCGTGCGTGGCGGGGTCCGAGGGCTGTGGACCAACGCCCACACTGCTGGTTGGGTTTTTCTCCTGTAGGACCCAGGAGCCCGGGAAAGGCCAGCTCACTGCATGCTCGGGAAGGCGGGATTCAGGCTGCGTGAATGCTCTGGATTCAATGTATCAGTTCGTTCGATGTAGCAATGTCAAATATTCATATAGTAACTATTTTATTTTGAAATGTATTTCTGCAGTTGTTTTTACTTCCACCCCTTTGACTGGCACTATAAAATTAAATGCTAAAAGAAAAAAACCTTGGGAAACATTTACAAAATAACATACAAGAGCCATTATTCGTGATCTGTATTCCAAGGACAATTGTTGCTTCTATTGTCTGTGTTTCTCTCTATATATTTATGCTATTTCCCTTGGAATATGGTCTATAGATACTAGACATTCATTTATTTATTTTGGGGGAGTCATACCTGACAGTGCTCAAGGCTTACTCCTGGCTCTGCACTCAGGAATTAATCCTGGCAGTGCTCAGGGCACCATATGGGATGCCAGGACTCGAACCCGGGTCAGCCGCCTGCAAGGCAGGCACATTCTACATCCGCTGTAAAATATTTCTTATAGAACACTATCATATGCTTGTTGAATACATACTATTTTTTCATTTCAATGCTAATTAGTTTATTGAATTATTCTATGATATCTTTGGCTGCTTTTCAGTATTGCACGAAGTGTTTTTGAAAGTAGAGCTTCCTCTCTATATTAGATGATTTCTTTTCGGGAGTGGGGGGGGGCGGGGGGGACGGAGAGGGAGCACACCTGGTGGTTCCCAGGGCTGACTCCTGGCTCTGTGCTCAGGGTCCCTCCTGCAAGGTCTTGTGGGCCCCTCTGCAGTGCCAGGGAGCAAACTCAGGTCAGATGCATGCAAGGCAAGTGCCCCGTCCGCTATACTCTCGCTCCGGCCACTGTATTAAAGTATTTCTTTTTTTTTTTTTTTTTGCTTTTTGGGTCACACCTGGCAATGCACAGGGGTGACTCCTGGCTCTGCACTCAGGAATCACCCCTGGCGGTGCTCAGGGGACCATATGGGATGCTGAGAATCGAACCCAGGTCGGCCACGTGCAAGGCAAACGCCCTACCCGCTGTGCTATTGCTCCAGCCCTGTATTAAAGTCTTTCTATAAAAGGGAATCCTCAAAGTGCGATGATTGGGGTGAGGTCTGTTTCAGATTTTCAGGCTTCTGCCGTATTTTGAGGTAGGAAACCCATCTCCTTTGGGTTCTGAAGTATCCTGCAACATCCTCCCCTGTCACTGCTTACTCTCTAGACTTTAAAACAAAAAATCCTTCGACGTAGGGCCGGGAAGATGGTTCAAGGTCTGAGTTCCATCCCTGGCGCCCCTTAGCATAGCTCTGAGTGCCCCTGAGCACTGTTCCATTGGGCTGAGTGCCCCCACCAGCCGCCCCTGCCCTCACCACCCCCAGCACTGCTGGCTGTAGCCCCTGCCCACTGAAAAAATGATTTTGACTTAAGTCAAACTTCCTGTTTCGTTCTTTCATTCATTCACACCTTCCTTCATCTGTCTGTCCATCTACTCATTCCCCCCATCCGTCCCTGTGTCCATCACTCTCCTGGCTCAGCATCCCTGTATCCAACACTGAGTTTCTGGGCAGAGCCAGAGCTCCTGCCCTCGGGTTCAGACCCCCCAGCTGGCATGGAAAGACCCTAACTTAGCTGTGCAGAGAGTTCGGAGATGAGAGCCCTTTAACAGCGTCTCTCTGTAGCACTGTAGCACTGTCGTCCCTTTGTTAATCGATTTGCTGGAGCGGGCACCAGAAATGTCTCCATTGTGAGACTTGTTGTTACTGTTTTTTGGCATATCGAATACGCCACAGGGAGCTTGCCAGGCTCTGCCATGTGGGTGGGATACTCTCGGTAGCTTGCCGGGACGGAGGAATCAAACCCGGGTCAGTTATGTGCAAGGCAAATGCCCTACCCGCTGTGCTATTTCTCCAGTCTCATCATTGACAGTATTGCAAATTATGTACCTAAGTTATTTTTTCAAAAAGGTCTACACTCCCATTCTCACATAAATGTCAGTCAACACCTCAGTTTTATCCTTTAGTTTTAAATACAAAAAGATTGGGGCCAGAGAGATAGCACAGCAGGTAAGGCACTTGCCTTGCACATAACTGACCCGGTTTGACCCCAGGCATCCCACGTAATCCCTGGAGGACCACCAGTGGTGAGTCCCAAATGCAGAACCAGGAATAACCCCTCAGCACCGCAAGGTGTGGCCCCCAAACTTCCAAAAAGATACAAAGGTACTTATATGGTCGACAGGTTTTTATTACTGAAATGAATGTCCTTTCTGGAGAGGGTTTCATTCCAACTGGCTGCTGCGAGCTTTGTCTTCCTCCCGTTATTGTTGCTATTGTTTTGGGGGCCACACTTTGGCGATGCTCGGGGGTTTTGTATTCCCGGTTCTGTGTTCAGGGATCACTTCCTGGCAGGGCTCGGGGGACCATATGTGGTGCCGGGGATCGAACCCCGGTCAGCCGCACGCACATGCCTTTGTAACTGTGATTCTGGCTCCTAGACCTTTTTATTCTTTCCCCCTAAGATATGGCGAGTGTAGAGAGATGGTCCTTTCACATTCCATGTGAGGGGTATGGGACGTGAGCCCAAGAGAATAAGTCGAACACATTTTCTCGGCGCGTGGGCAGGTCATTTTGTCAGCAGAGCCCTGCGTGGCACTTCCCTGCACCCACTTCTTTGGAATCAGATGCACTGGGGTTTCGGACAGTGAAGCAGGCTCAGGGTGGGCATTCCCGCCAGTGGCTGTGGGACGGGGGGGCTTGTGTTCCTGTGGTCGGCACGGGAGAGAAAAGTCCCTGGTCTTACGCCTCTCCCCTGCAGGTCCCCTCACCCCTTCTCTGCGCCCTCCCTCCCGCAGGGAGTCAGCTCGCCTTGCTCTGTGAGGAAGACAGACGGGGAGGGGCTGCCCCGTAGGACCCACTCTCCCGAGGAAGCCCCCCGCAGCCGTCGGGGGGAATATTGTGTCAGAATCACACTCGTCACTGAAGGCGGCGCCGACGTCTCCCGAGAATCACGCGGATCGTGAAGTCCTGACGGCTGCCGGCGGAGCACGATAAAGAGTAGCTAAGGGACCCAGGGGTCACTTGGTCAAAGTGACGGAGGAGACCCCAGGGTCACTGAGAATGAGAGGCCAAACGCAGTCCCATCTGCGGCTGGTGTGTTTGACCTCGGCTATGTGTTCTGTCACCTCGGGCTGTGACTCATCCTGCCTCCCCCCGTCCCCTGACACGCAGGAAGGCTCCCAACACAGACGCGGGACCGTGGGTCTCTGCTCTGCTCTCCGCCCCCACCCCCAGCCCCCCTCGTCCCTGGACACGGAGCAGCTGAGATCACTGTGTCCCGGGACCCGGGCTGTGAGCGGGAGCAAGGCCGTGGGGCGCGCCGTGTCCACTGTGACATCATCGGGCCCGAGTGACCCTGGTTGTGCGGCTTCATGATGTCACCACTAAAGTCCCTGGACTCCAGTCGTGCTTCTTTCCCTCGGGCTGACCTTTTTGTTCATTAGTGATGAGAGAAAGAAGCTGGAAGGGGTATTATTGTACCTCCGGCAACAGCCCGCCGTTCCGAGTGATCTTGCATCTCTCTCTCTCTTACTCTCGCTCTCTCCCTCTCTCTCCCTTTCTTTCTCTCTTTTTCTCTTTCTCTTTCTCTACCTCTCTCACTCTCTCACTCTCTTCCTCTCTCTCCCTTTCTTTCTCTCTTTTTCTCTTTCTCTTTCTCTCTACCTCTCTCACTCTCTCCCTCTTTCCCTTTCTTTCTCTTTTTCTCTCTTTCTCTCTCTACCTCTCTCATGTGCTCTCTCCCTCTCTTTCCCTTTCTCTTTTTCTCTCTCTCTCTCTACCTCTCATGTGCTCTCTCCCTCTCCCTTTCTTTCTCTTTTTCTTTCTCTTTCTCTCTCTACCTCTTGCTCTCTCACTCTCTTCCTCTCTCTCCCTTTCTTTCTCTTTTTCTCTTTCTCTCTACCTCTCTCTCGTTCACTCTCTCCCTCTTTCTCCTTTTTTTCTCCTTCTCTCTACCTCTCTCACTCTCTCCCACTCTCTCCCTCTTTCTTTATCTTTTTCTCTCTCTTTCTCTTTCTTTCTCTACCTCTCTCATGCACTCTCCCTTTCTTTCTCTCTTCTCTTTCTCTCTCTCCCTCTCCTTTTTCTCTCCCTCCCTCTCTCTCCTTTCTCTCTCTCCCTCTTCTGCTCACCCTCTTTCTTTCTCTTCTTTATCTATATAAATAGAAAATCCATATTGTGAATTTTCTAAAGTTACATCTTAAGCATTAAACTTTTCCAAATTAAAAAAAAATGTATGCTAGGGGTCAGAGCCATAGCACAGCAGGTAGATCATTTGCTTTGCTCACGGCCACCCGGGTTCGATCCCCAGCATCCCACAGGGTCTCCCGGAGCACTGCCAGGAGTAACCCCTGTGGATCACCAAATATGGCCCAAAGAGTCAAAACAATTTTTTTTTATTTTGATAGACTTTTAATTTAATTTATTTTTTAAATTTTTCATTAGTGAATCACCATGAGGTACAGTTACAAACTTACAAACTTTCATGCTTGCGTTTCAGTCATACAGTAGTCGAGTGCCCATCCCTCCACCAGTGCCCATTCCCCACCACCGATGGTCCCAGCATCCCTCCCACCACCCCCACCTCTGTGTCCTCCCCCCACCCCACCCCGCCTCTGTGGCAGGGAATTTTTTTTTTTAATATAGGCTAGACTCATGTAGAGGAAGACGTTCCCACGCTGTCCCTTGCGGTCGGGGCATCTGGGAGCCGGGTCACGGCCTGGGTACCTGCCGTCCCACTCTCCCACGGCGCCTCCTGCTCTAAGGCCACCGAGTCCCTTCTCGGTGATCCCCAGTGCAGGTGCCTTGGGCGGTCCGCCAGCGGGGACGCAGCGTGGGGCCGGTGGGCGCTCTCTCCCGGCAGCCAGGCACGAAGCGTTGTCGTTCTTCTCTGAGCAAACTTGGCTTCATCCCGGCCCGGGGAGAGATAAAGAACTTTGTTCAGGAAACGTGACCCCGTCCCCCCCCCCCCCCCCACTCCCAGGGCCTCGTTCCCGCATGCTGACGGACAGGTATGGAAAGAATGCATCTGTTGGCAGGGCCGGGATGGTGGTGCCCAGGCGCAAATGGAAGTCACGTTCTTATCTGTTCTTTGGGGGGGGGGATGCGGTGAGGGGGGTACTCCGCCACACGACGGGGGCAGAACAAACTGTCTCCATCTCAGCCAGCTGCCACTCGTCAACAGATGCCGGCGAAGGCACCGGCTCGGTGAGAGAGGGAGCAGGAATGTGCCTCGTGAAGGGACGGAACGCAGTGACCGGTGGGAGCTGAGCGAAATCCATCCCTCCAGTCGGGGACAAGGTGCCAAGCACTTCCCTTGCCCTGGGTGCATCCCCCCGCCCAAGAAAGGCACAGCCCTGCCCTAGTGGGGGCCCCCAGACACACTCCATCCTCACCGGGACGGTAGGTCTCACCCTGGCTTCCGTGTCCAGAAGACACAAGCAGAGAGAGGGCTTAGGCTGGCCGGCAGGTACCTCAGCAACCTGAATTTGCCGTCAGGATCGGCCAACCGCGCGGGAGGAGCTGCATTGCTCCTGCCAGCATCGCTGCAGTGCAGCTCAGCGTCCACGCGAGCACAGGCAGGATCCGCCATGCCAGTGTGTTGTAGCCAGAGACACACCATGCAGCTGTGTACAGCGCACGTGCCAGGTTGCTGTTCTCCCTGGACTTGGGCCTGTAATAAAGAGGCGTGGAAAACAGCAGTTGGGTGCTGGTTTGGCCCTCCCTCTTCAAGGCAGTGTGCGTGATGGGGATCTTTCCGTTATAGGGTCCCCCCCCACCCGCCTTTGCGGTTACTCTAGTTTCAGCAGCTTCTGCCTCTGTTCATACCCTAGTGACTCTTTTTTGGGGTTTTCTCTCCAAGGCTGCTCTGCGCGGTGGGGCAGTTGTTGCTCCGCCCACAAACTGACTCGGGAGGGGAGACTGAAATCCCCATCTTGCTCCGGTTGTCAGTCCATCCCCGACTGTATCTCCCCAGACTTCAGGCTGACTCCTGCTAACCTGTTTGCCCAGGAGAGAAGTATCTTCTGGGGCTGGAGTGATCGCACAGTGGGGAGGGCATTTGCCTCGCATGCGGCGGACTCGGGTTCGATTCCCAGCATCCCCTAGGGTCCCCCAAGCACCGCCAGGAGTCATTCCCGAGTGCAGAGCCAGGAGGAACCCCTGAGCATCGCCGGGTGTGACCCAAAAAGCAAAGAGAGAGAGAGAAAGTGTCTTCTAATTTACAGTGGCGCTGAATTTTCCTGAAGTGATCGTTTGTGTGTGTGTGTGTGTATGAGAGAGAGAGAAAGAGAGAAAGAGAGAGACATGGAGAGAGTGTATGTGTGAGACAATGTGTGTGAGAGAGTGAGCGTGTGTGTGAGAATGTGTGTTAGTGTGTGTATGTGTGTGAAAGAGTGTGTGTGAGAGAGTGTGGAAGTGTCTGTGTGTGAGAGAGTCTGTATGTGAGAGTGTGTGCATGTAAATATGTGTGAGAGATTGTGTGTGTGTGTATGTGAGAGAGAGAGAGAGTGTGTGTGTGTGTGTTTGTCCACATCCATGCTTTCAACCATCTCCTATCTCTACCATACTGCATTCCACGGGGAATTATTTCCCATTATTTCCCAGTATTCATGCAACAGGATCATTTGTTTCAAGCCCATTTAGAAGTGGCCCTGGTCAAGTTAAAAGGTTTTCCAGGAGCCGCTGCTTTGAGCCTTGCTGTTCTGTGCTTAGAATCCGTGGTTGGTGGAGCTGGGACTGAGCTGGGGAAGGAGCAAGGTTCATTTGCCTTTGAAATGTCAGAGACTGACACGAACCAGTCAAAGTGTCCTCTCACCCATAGGAAGGGGGTATCTTGCTTCATTCTGGAGGCGGTGACGGTGTCACCAGCGGCCTGATTCAGGACACCACGGCCGTGTGGCTATACCCTGACATGGGGGAGGGTCAGATGTCTCATCCTCCTTTCTCCCCACATCCTGGGGGGAGTGGAGGCGGCACGTAACAGACAGAACATGCAGTCAGCACGCCATAGTCAGTAAACATCATGAAATCATGGTACCCAACACACCCATTTTTTTTTTCTTAAGACAGAGAAGAGCTGTGACGCGCCAGGGGTCCGAGTCCAGGGCTCTCCTGCACGTTCCAGAAATAGCTTTCCTCACCCCGGAGACTGGGGTGGCTTTGTTTTAACTTCAGGCCTGGAATAATGACACGTTTTCGGAACGAGCTGAATAGTTATTCCGGGTTCCCCTCTTGAGAGTGTGGTCTGCGGCCGGCCCGGGCTTGTGTCATCGAAGTGTGTAACTGCATCTGTCTGTGCTCCCCGGGGCGGGGGGAAGGGTTGAGGGGCTGGGGGGCGGGGTGGGGGGAAGCTGTGACTACCATCACTTTGGGTTCTGTTTCGGGAGCACCTAAACTAAGGCCCGAGGAAGGGGGGACATATAAGCAGCTGCTTCTGCAGCCCGTCCTGGGGCCAGGCAGATCCGTTCCCCACAGTTCCCCGCTGAGTGAAAAGCCACAGGAAGTCACCCCAGGGTGGCTGGGAGGGGTCGAAGGAGCTGCCGTCCAGAGGGGCGGCTCTGTCTCCCAGGGAGGCTGATGAGCAGCTGGCGGGCTCTCGGGGCAGTCGGCAGGACTGGAGCGTTGGCTGGTGTCCTGGGGTAGAGGAAGGACGTTCCCGCACTAGGCGTTAGCCTCAGGCTCGATCCCTCGCGCATAAAATCAAGTAGCCATCCAGTAGGTCTCGACCCTGCCTGACGGCTGTAGGTCTGAAGCGGCTGATGTTAATCCAGGGCACGAGAAGGCAGAGGGCCACGGCCGCTGGGGGGTCTTCTCTTGGGGGCGCCTCAGGAGAATGGCAGTGCTCAGGACTGGCCAAGAGGGGCCGGAGCGATAGCACAGCGGGGAGGGCCATTTGCCTTGCACATGGCAGACCCGGGTTCGATCCCCGGCATCCCCTAGGGTCCCCCAAGCACCGCCAGGAGTAACTCCTGAGTGCAGAGCCAGGAGTCACCCCTGTGCATCGCCGGGTGTGACCCAAAAAGGAAAAAAAAAATTAAAAACACTTCCCAAGAGCGTTGATGGGAAAACTCGCAGGCCTGGGATGCAAGCCCGGGGCTACTGTCAAGTAGCTGCGTAAACTCGGGCCCGTGGGTCCAGCCCGAGCTTTGTGGAGGAAAACGGTGAGTGAGTCGTAAGACGGGAAGATCTCAGGGAGCTTAAACTCAGGAGAGCTGCGCCCGCCTCACGGCTAAAACCAAGCCGCTGGGATTAGGCCCCGTGGACGGAGCTGGAGGGAAGGGGCCGGCTTGGGAGTAAGCCCGAGGACAGAGCCCCGGAGGCAGGTGACCCCGGACTGGGCCGGGGAAGTAGCAGTTCCAGGGGGCTGAGCAGGCACGGGAGGAGGAAGAGAAGCCCCGGGGTTGTGGGTTCAAGGAGTTTCTTATTCTGCTCCAGCAAGTGGGGGGGGGTGAAGCAACGCAAACGTTCGCATTTGATTGTTCTGGACGTCCAAAGCCTGGGGTGGGGTTCGAGAGACCCTGCCTGCCCCTTTCTCGATTCTAGAGGCCTTACCTGTGTCCCCGGCCCATGACCCGTCCCTCAGCTTCAAAGGGCAGAACATTTCATCTCACTTGCTGTCATTACCTCATTCTCTCTCTCTCTCTCTCTCTCTCTCTCTCTCTCTCTCTCTCTCTCGTGCACTCTCTGTCTCTATCTCTTTCAAGCTCTCTGTCACTGTCTTTCCTGTTCTCTCTGTCTCTGTCTCTCGTGCTCTCTTCGTCTCTCTCTCATGCCCTGTCTCTGTCAGTCTCTCTCATGCTCTCTGTCTCTTTCTCTCTCTTATGCTCTCTGTACCTATCTCTATCTCTCTCATGCTCTCTGTTTCTGTCTCTCTGTCTCTGTCTCTGTCTCTCTCATGCTATCTGTCTCTGTTTCTCTCTCTGTCTCTATCTGTGTCTCTGTCTCTCCTCTCTCTCTCTCTCTCATGCACTCTCTGTCTCTATCTCTTTCAAGCTCTCTGTCTCTGTCTCTTTCCTGCTCTCTCTGTCTCTGTCTCTCACGCTCTCTATCTCTTTCTCTATCTTATGCTCTCTGTACCTATCTCTGTCTTTCTCATGCTCTCTGTTCCTGTCTCTCTGCCTCTGTCTGTGTCTCTGTCTCTCTCATGCTGTCTGTCTCTGTTTCTCTCTCTGTCTCTGTGTCTCTGTCTCTATCTGTGTCTCTGTCTCTCCTTTCTCTCCCTCTCTCTCTCTCTCCCTCCCTCCCTCTCTCTCTCTCCTTCTCTCTCTCTCTCTCTCTCCCCCTCTCCCTCTCTCCCAATCTGGGCCAGACCTAGAGCACATGCAGGATTTCTCCACATACGTGCTCCAGAGCACATGAGGACAGTGAGGAAGACGAGGAAAGCAGGGGTTCCTCATGTCTTGTGCTGTCACCCCAAAGCCAAGCACTCTGACTTCATATCTACCATCAACTGAGTCCTGTCAGAGATGAACTGAAGCCTAAGGAGGTAGTGAAGGAGGTAATCTGAGAAACATAGGTACGACTCCCCGCCTTCTCCTTCTCCTTCTTCTGGAGCAGGGTTCAAGTAGCTGGACCCCAGGCTGGGTTTGGGAAGCCAGTGAGGGCAGCATGGAAGAGTTTCCCCATGAAAAAGGCTTTCCTTAGCTTCCCACCATTTCTCCCCCTCTCTCTGGAAGACTGAAAAGCAAGACTTCTGATGCAGTTGTCTTTGGTGCGGTTTCACGCGTTGACATAATTAAGAGACATTTTCCACTTGGCAAGTGCCGCCAGAAATCCATCCAAGTCAGATGAACGAGGAAGTGGCTTAATTAGCAACTCAGGTGAGCACTGGAGAAAGTGGATGTTGAGATTGGAGCGGAGGCGGCTCTCGGAGGCCGTGTGCCACCGCCGAGTGGTCAGCCAAAGACTAATGCCCCCCCTCTCCGCTGGGGTCCCCGCTGGCGCCAGCCCCGAGGCAGGCTATGGACCGTGCTGCCAACCTGTGGGAAGGAAAGTCGGGGAAAGTGGCTGCGTCTTCGCTTCCCTCCGTTTCTCACACAACGGGCAACTCCTGAGAGATCAGCCGCTCACCATTTCACACCCTTTGTCCCTTCCAGTGGGTTCCTCGTCATTGAGTGTGTCACTTGCTTCTAGGCATGAGCAAGACAGTGAGGTTTTGTGCCCCTTGAAGGTTCCTTGGTCTAGTCGTCACGGAGATGGGAAATCTGCTGCCTGTGGGGATGCCAGTTGCTAAGGAGAGTCGCGAGTGCCCATGTCAGGGGCTGGGGGTGGGCGGATGTTGCTGAGGTTGATGTAGTTCTCAAGGGTCCCGAGGCTCATCTGGCAGGCAGGGCTGAAGCAGGCTGCTGTGAGGACGCCCCAAGCGTGTTGGCCTCGGTCAGCCCAGCAGTGCCCCCGTCCCTTCTCCCCATGTAACGTTTGAGGTGAAGCTCGGGCTGGCCGTGGCTTGGCTCTGCCTTCATGCCCAGATCCCACTATTTCTGGCCCGAATTTGCTTTTCCTGGCAGGCACGGGCCAAGTCTCCAGGAAACAGATCCATAGCTTTTAAAACTATGGCGGGGGGTGGGGAGGACTGTACCCAGAGGTGCGACAGCCCAGCAGGCAGTGCCAAGGGCAGGGCGATGGGGGCGGCTGCTGTCGATGGCCCAGTGAGGAGCACCTGCACCCAGGGAGTCCTGTCAGGCAAGGAACACCCGCACCCAGGAAGTCTTGTCAGATGCGGAGCACCCACATCCAGGGAGTCCTGTCAGGCGAGGAGCACCTGCATCCAGGTTGTCCTGTCAGGCGCGGCCCATCCAGGGAGTCCTGTCAGGCGCGAGTACCCGCACCCAGGAAGTCCTGTCAGGCACGAGTACCCTCACCCAGGAAGTCCTGTCAGGTGCGGCCCATCCAGGGAGTCCTGTCAGGCGCGAGTACCCACACCCAGGAAGTCCTGTCAGATGCGGCCCATCCAGAGAGTCCAGTCAGGTGCGAATACCCGAATCCAGGGAGTCCTGTCAGGCGAGGAGCACCCACAGCCAGGGGGTTCTGCCAGGTAAGGAGCACCTGCAGCCAAGAAGTCCTGTCAGGTGAGGAGCACCCGCATTCAGGGAGTCCTGTCAGGCGAGGAGCACCCGCATTCAGGGAGTCCTGTCAGGCGAGGAGCACCCGCATTCAGGGAGTCCTGTCAGGCGAGGAGCACCCGCATTCAGGGAGTCCTGTCAGGCAAGGAGCACCTGCACCCAGGGAATCCTGTCAGGCTAGGAACACTCTCACCCAAAGAGGTCTGCCAGGCGAGGAGCACCCACACCCAGGGAGTCCTGTCAGGTGAGGAGGACCCGCATTCAGGGAGTCCTGTCAGACGAGGAGCACCCCCATCCTGAGAATCCTGTCAGGTGAGGAACACTCTCACCCAAAGAGGTCTGCCAGGCGAGGAGCACCCACACCCAGGGAGTCCTGTCAGGCGAGGAGCACCCCCATCCTGAGAGTCCTGTCAGGCCGCCTCTCCTCTCACTTCTGCTTTGGCTCTGCCACCTCCCTCAGGCCAGGCGCAGGGGGGCACTTTCTGTACAGAGTCTGCGGGGATGCTCTGTGTCCTGGCTGTGTGTGGAAACATGCTCCTTTATCCTCCGCGCTATCCGCGGCCACCCCAGCACACATCCATTCGTTTGTCTCTGCCTCCCCACCCCGCCGCCCCGACTCACGAAAGGGGCTGGTGCGCACCCCCAAGGGGAGACCCGCTGTGCCTCTGGCCCTGGGTGGGGGGCGCCCCAGCCCGTCCCAGATGTGGTGGGCATGAACGAGGCGGGGGGTCGGGGCCCTCCCGAAGAGGTCCTATAAATCCAGGCGGCCGTGTGGACTCTGAGGCCAGCCCAGGGAACCCTCCACAAGTCAGCACCCCTCTGCTGTTTATGAGATTCCCTATAAACAAGCCGGCCGTGATTGCCGTGGGAACCCGGGGCCGGGGGCCGCCTCACGCCCGAGGACTCGTGTCCAGCACGGGCGCCAGGAGCTGCCGCCTCTTCTCTCAGCTTGAGAAGACCTGAGGCGGCCGTTTCTCCCTCTGGGGACCAGGCCCCTGGGCCCAGAGAAGCCACTAGAAAGCGCCTGCCCGGGAACTGTGAGCAGGCGTTGCTCTCAGCCTCCCGCCGTGCCGCGGAGGGTGTCTTGGGGCTCCTGGGTCTTCTCCCCTCAGCCCCAGCCCGCGCCCCGAGGCCGGGCAGTGCCTCCCCGAGAAACAAATCTGACAGACACTCTTGTTTCCCGAGGGTTGTTCTCCCGCCACACACTGTGTCGGGGGGGAGCAGACCCCAGTGCAAGGCACACAGCCCTTCCCTTAGCACTGCAGGAAGGCTCTCCCTCAGGGACTCCCTGAAGAGTGCTCATTCAAGGCCCCGTCGCTCACAGAGCCCTTCTGACAGCCCAGCTCTCTCACTTTCTCTCTATCTCTCACTCTCTCTCCCCCGTCTCTCTGTGTCTCTCTTTCTATGTCTCTGTCTCTCTCTCCCCCTTCTCTGTCTCTGTCTGTCTCCCCCTTCTCTCTGTGTCTCTGTCTCTCATTCTGTCTCTTCCCCCTCTCAAGTCTTTATATCGTTCTCTGTGTCTCACTCTATATCTACTCTGTCTCTCCCCTCTTTGTCTCTCACTTTCTCTTTCCCCACTCTGTCTCTGTCTCCTACTTTCTTTCTCTTCTGTCTCTGTCTCCTACTTTCTTTCTCTTCCCCCTCCACTCCCCTCTGTCTTTATCTCTGTCTCTCTTGTCTGTCTGTTTCTATCTCTGTTTCTGTCTTTCTCTGTCTCTGACTGTCTCTGTCTATCTGTCTCTCTCCTACACACACACACACACACACACACACACACACACACACACACACACACACTCCCCCCACTTTCTCTTGACACCTTCAGCACCTGCAGGCTGGGAACTTTGTTTCACCTCCTTCCAGAAGATTCTCGGAAGTGCCGGCCTGTTCTCCGCTGCCCCACTGGAGCCGTCTGTGCTCTGGGTGGGTGGGGAGGGGGGTAGGCCTTGTTCAGGGTGGGGGGTAAGCAGGCCTTAGGGCCGGGAGCTCTGGCCTGAGTCGAGGGGGCCAAGGCTCGGATCCCACCCTGTGTCGTGTGCGACCCTGGCCCCCCCACCCCTCCCTCTCTCCAGTCCCCTCATGTTGCCTCATTTGCAAGCAAACGAGGGCGCGCGGACTCATTTGGCAGGCATCCGGGAAAGGATTAAATCAGTGCTTCTGCATTAGGCGCTTGGCGCGGGGCTGGGCGCGCTGGTATTATTATCTCTCTCCTTCTGTGGTTGTGTTTGTTGCCGGTAGCGTCCCGGTCACCCGTCGGCCCCTCCGAGGGCTCGGCCTTGGGCTTTGTCCGCGCCATCCCAGCAAGGCTGCTCTGGGCTCTGGTGTGTCCGGAGTGAGCAGGCGAATCTCCCTCACCCCCCACCCCGTCCCCCCTTTGCTCTGGAAATCGCTTAAAGTGCTCCGTCAGTGTGAGAGCACGCGGCATGCCGGGTCACTGGGAGCCACCGGCCAAGCATTCCGGCCTCCCTCGTGTCTTGGGCTTCCTGGGTGGGCCTCAGTTTCCCCCATCCTGGAGCGCAGCTCCCTCTGAATCTAATTTAGCTCAGGCTAGAGCGACAGCACGGCAGGGAGGGCGTTTGCCTTGCACGCGGCTGACCTGGGTTTGATTCCCAGTATCCCATAGGGTCCCCCCCCAACCCCACCCCACACCCTGAGCACTGCCAGGAGTGATTCCTGAGTGCAGAAGCAGGAGGAGCCCCTGTGCGTTGCCAGGTGTGACCAAAAAAAAAAAAAAAGGAAAAAAAGGATCTACTTTAGCCCCCTCCGCACCCCTCTGCATCCCTTTGTCCCATCAGACCAGAGCTGGGAGAGCCGTGAGGGGGCCGGGGGTGTGTGTCTAGTTTAACAACAGCGGGGGCCCTTCTTCGAGTGGGGCTTAGGCGGATGGACCCACCCCCACCCCCACTGCCACCCCATTTGCTCTAGGCAGCGCCTCCCCCCAACCCCCGCCAACGCCTCTCTGGGAATGCAGCGCTCTGGGCCCTGGCGCTCAGGCCCGTCCCTCCCCATCCCTGCCCTCTCCCATTTCATCAGCTTCGTCCCGGCGTGGGGTAAGGTTTCTCTGACTGCCGAATCAGTAGGCTCCGTTGGAAAGTCGCCATCCTGTTCTCTTTCAAAGGGTGCCAGCACCAGCGGCAGCAGTGAGGAATCCTGCTTCCCCCGCCTTGGGGGGTGGGTAGGGGGAGGCCCCGCCACCCCCCACCCCCACCCCAGCCAGCCCTCGATCTCTGCAGCCCAGGTGGCTGGGGCAGGCCGTCGGGAGCAGACAGCACGGAGCAGGTTGGAGGTGGCCACGTTTGCTCTCCTCTCCCGCCTGTTTCCCAGGCGCGGTTTCCGGTCAGCTGCCGTGTCCATGGGACCCCAGCGTCACAGACCTCCAGTCCTGATTTTTGTTCTGTTTTGCTTTTTTGGGTCACACCCCGCGATGCTCAGGGGTGACTCCTGGCTCATGCCCTTAGGGGTTACTCCTGACAGTGCCTGGAGGACCCTAGGGGATGCCGGGGATCAAACCCAGGTCGACTGCGTGAAAGGCAAACGCCCTCCCCGCTGTGCTATCGATCCGGCCCCTCCAGGTCTGATTTTAGATGGAGTCTAGGGAGAGTTCCAGGCACGGGGAAGTCTCAGCAAAACCCTCTGGAGATAGTCCGTGGGGAGCAGTGTTTAAAGTTTTGATCCCAGGGATCCGACTTCTTGGGTGGGATCAAATTGAAGTGTTGCTCTAGGCAAGGCACCGAATCTCCTGATTCTTTTTTACCCGATATGGTCAGATTTGGCCAGGGGTCTAGCCAAAGGCACAGCAGCAATTTGGGGGTATCTGGAAGTCCGAAGGCACCCATCAGGCTGCTTGGGGCCAAGTTGACCAAAAAATTAAACGGCCAGAAGTTAGGTATGTGGGAGACACACCCACAAACCACCTCCGGCTCAGCTATATAAGCTCATTTATTGGCCTTATTTCCGGCAGAGCCTGGCAAGCTACCCGAGACGTATTTGACATGCCAAAAACAGTCAAGTCACAACAACGTGCTCTTCGTGTTCCTGGAGCAAGCAGACACCATTGGGCTACACTAGCACGCTACAGGGAAAAATGAAGATGTGAATGGTGCCCGCTTGAGCAAATGGATGAACAGTGGGATGACAGTGATACAGTGATGGTCAGGTTATACATACAGACAGCGTGCCATGTATATGGCCGACCTCTGCTCCACCCACCCCACCCAGGCCAAAGGTGATAAGGAAAATATCACCTTTGATATTTTCATTTAGCTGGTGGGAGGAGGGGAGCGGGAACAAGCAGCTGTGCTCAAGGCTCACTCTCTCGGCTCTGTCCACCTTGGGGGGGAGGCACTCAGGTGACCCTGTGGGGTGCCAGGGAACCAACTGGGTCAGCTGCGAGTAAGACAAGTGCGTATCTTACCCCTGGACTGTCTCTTCTGTCCAAGACTACAGTTATTTTCAGCAGCGCTTAAGGAAGGGGATAGTCACAGAGATACTGTTGGGTCATCGGCACCGGTGAGTGATGGACTAAACAGGAAATGGAAGCGACCAGAGCCAGGGCGAACAGGAGCCCCAGGAGAAGGCCAGCCCAGGAGACTAGCTCCCTGGCAAGGGCCCCGGGAGATACGTCCCCTGACCTGTGTCCTCTGCCCTGTCTCCCTGGCCACACCAGCTGGAATCAGAGGCCAAGAGAAGCGGGTGATTCTGTCCTCTAGAGTCACCTCCCCAGGGCTAAGGCCAGCAGAGGGCGCCAGAGAGTCCTGGGGGGTGGGACAGGACCCTTCTCTCCTACAGGACCCCGAGTTCAAGTAACTCACCCAAGGCTACACAGAGGAGGGACGGGGTAGCACAGAGCAACGTGTCGCCCTACGGTTCAAGGGGGGCTGCCTTCTCCAGGGATGAGAAAGGGGGAACCCACCCAGTGTCTGGCAGCTAATGAGCTGCAGGGGTGGGATTTCAGACTCCAGAGATGCGGGGAGGTCATCGTTTCCCTCCCCCCCTCCCTGTCACCGCCTTTATCACCAGCGTCAGGATGCAGCCAGGGAGCAAGGGTCTACGCTGCCCAATGACGGTGGTGCTGTGCACAGTCCTCCTGGCCCGTTCCCACTCGCACTGAGCCCTGGGACCAGGCACTCAGTGTGTCACAGGCCACACGCACCACCATGCGTGGCCCTGCGTGCAGAATGCATGCGCCCGGGGATGCTGCCAACTGTGTGTACAGCCCCTCATTTGCATGGACCCAAGTGACTCATCTGTCACCATGTCACTGTTCATCCAGCACCGGGGGTCTCCTGAGAGCATGACCCTGCGATCTCAACCCCCAGGACCAGAGTCCCCAGAAGACGGTGACCGCAGTCCCCTGGGGGCCTTAGCGTGTCAGGTTTTAAGGTGCCGGAGTCCCGCCTTCCCTATGCTAGCTTCTGTCAAGGCCACTTCCACATCCTAGCAGTTCGGTTGAGTAACTGATCGGGACAGGACAGTTTCCCAAAGCCAAAAATAGTTGCCGTGTGGCCCTCGACAGATCCAGCATCTTAAACCCTGAGTGACCGAAGCCAGAGCACTAGCGGCCATCCTAACAAGGAGTCCCAGTCTGGGTGCTTTAAAGGACCAGGCATATATTGTTTAGGAGCCGGAGTGATAGGACAGCGGGGAGGGCATTTGTCTTGCATGCGGCCGACTTGGCTTCCATTCCCGGCATCCCATAAGGTCCCCCGGAGTCCCACCGGGAGTGATTCCTGAGTGCAGAGCCAGGAGTCACTGCCAGATGTGCCCCCCCCAAAAAAAACCCACAAAAATAAAATACACACACTTGTATCACATGTCATTCCGTTGATCTTCGATTTGCTCGAGTGGGCGCCAGTAACATCTCCATCTGTCCCTGTCTCGTGCTAGTATAGCCCAATCGTATCTGCTCACTCCAGGAACAGGAAGAGCCTCAAACCATTCATTCAGGGTATTGATGAAGAAGTCTGACCATCTTCTTCATCAAAACCCTGAATGAAGTCTGACCACGTGGGCGGCCACGTGGCCTTTTGACGTCCTGTGGAATTCAGTCGGTAATAGCTCTAGTCCAGCGGTCATCTCTGAATCGCGTTACGTGTCCAGCCCATCTGATTTTTGACGCCTTGGCAAACGAGGCAGCGTCCCTGATTCTTGACCGTCGACAGAGGTCGGAACTCCGGATTTCTTGTATTTGCCTAAAATACACATTGAAAAAAAAGAAAAAACAGAAGAAATATCTTGTTTCCCAGTTGGGAGCTAAACATCGAGGTTGCTCGGTCAGCCGGGTCCAGCCTTCCGCAGGCCACAAGGGGGATCCGGCCTGGCCTCTTTCTGGGCTTCCGGCCTTCCTGGGGTTTGGGCCTGGGTCTCTCTGTGTCCTCCCGTCATCTGGCCTCCTTGTGGGCCTGTCTCTGTGTCCACACGGTCTCTTGGGGACATTCCTAGCAGATGTCATCATCCCCAGGGCGTCCCCAAGAACCGATCTGCTCTCGTCCACAGGCCGAGGCGAGGGGTGTGGGCCCTTGGCGGGAAACACAGGTCAGCCCAGCACCCCACCTAGCTGGACAACAGCTCTTGGTCGCCACTGTGTTGCCGTGGTCAAACGTGCATGTGTGAGGCGCTTGCTTGGCAGGGCCACGCACTCTAGCTGCCGTTGTGTGGGATGCCGGGGATTGAACCCGGGTCGGCTAGCATTTCGTGAAGCTGCCGGGGCTGGTGCTCGTGTGGGCGGGGCTCGCCGGAGTTCACTGGCTCGGCCATGCTCCTAACTCCCTGCCACGCCACCAAGGCCAGGTCTGGCATATGCGAGTGGCAACCAGGGCTCGAACTCACGACCTTCAGCTTGCAGGGCAGGAAGGTGCCGAGCCAGCCCCTGGCCCCCTCCGCAGGGGTCATTTCGCACCGCACTTCCTCTGGCCTCTGCCCCGCTGTCCGCGCTGCAGGTCAGTCCTTTCAGAAGGTACCTGGGCGACATCCGTGTCCCAGGTGAAGCCCTCCAGGGCATCTCCCAGAGTCAGGGACAGTCTCGGCCTGCCCCGAGGGGACCGAGTCACGTCCCGTAGCCCACACACCTCTCCCCTGCTCTCCCACAGCCTCGCTGGCCATCTCGGCTGCCCCTCTAGCCGTCCATCCTTCCTCCGGAGGGCCTTACCTCACCCTTCCCTCGGCCTGGCCCCTTGTTCACACCGCCTCTGCGTGTTCACCCCCGCCCTCCCGTCATCCGTCACCCTCTAGTGGGAGCCGTCCCTAACCCCGATCCATAGCTCACATCACCCGTTACCGGCCTCTCCGGCCTTCCTGACATGGGTCCCCAACGGCAGCACTCCAGAAATGGGGTGATGCTGGGGAAAGGCACCTCTCTGTCGCCAGGTCAGATCGTCCCCGAGGATAAGATAAGTTGTTGGCAGCAGCTCTCTGCCGTCGTATCTCGGCAGCTGGCTCTCTGGCCCGGCGAGGTAAGAGGCAAGGAAACGGGGAGAGAGTCTTCCCGCTGTGTCAGGGGGTTCTGTCCAACTGCCAGACAGAGCTTTTTCTTTTCCTTTTTCTTTTTCTTTTTTTGCTTTTTAGGTCACACCCGGCGAGGCTCAGGGCTGACTCCTGGCTCTGCACTCAGGAATTATCCATACAGAGCGGTGCTTGGGGGACCCTATGGGATGCCGGGGATTGAACCCGGGTCGGCCACATGCAAGGCAAACGCCCTCCCAGCTGGACTGCCTCTCCGGCCCCCCAGAGAGAGCTTTATAGGAGCCCAAATGTGGGTCTGTAAGGAGGTGTGGCGCGAAACGATGCATGAAATGACCCTGGAGGGAGGTGGGGTCGGTCCTTGTCTCTTGGGAGCCCCTGAGTCCCAGTCGGATGCCCTGAGCACCGGGCTGGAGGCTGGAGGCCTTTGTAGCCACGGGTAACCAGTGACTCTGTAAAAAATATATATATCTTTTAAATATAATTAAAGAACCGTGACTTGCAACGTTCTTGACAGTTGAGTTTGAGGCCTGTGACATTTCAGCCCCAGCCCGTGGCTGCCGTCACCGGTGTTCCCCTCTTCCCTCCCCACCCCTGCCCCTGCCCCCGCCCCGCCCGGCACCCTGAGACGCAGAGGCTGCAGCGCCTCGGGAGTCCAGCTGGGCCGCCTCCCGCACGCCTCCCCAGCCCTGGCAGGGCCCCTGGCTCCGGGTGTCCATCAGGGGCCGCCCTCAGTCCTGGCCATGGGGTGTCCCCCGCTTGCCTCGCCTCACCACGATTCGGTCCTCTAACCCGTGGCATGGCCAGCCAGCCCCGAGGGGCCTCAGGGGCAGCTCTTGCTCCTTCTGCCACCTTGGGACCCCCCGCCCCCACCCCTGTGCCCTGCCTGCCTCTTGGCATCGTCCTTGCCCTGCCCCCTCACCCAACTGCGTCATCCCCCCTGCCGAAGCCGTCACCTGTGGTCCTGTTTTTTTTCTCTTTTGGGGTCACACCTGGCGATGCTCAGGGGTGACTCCTGGCTCATGCACTCAGGCAGGAATCACTCCGGGCGGTGCTGGTGGGGGGGGCCCTAGGGGATTCTGGGAATCGAACCCAGGTCGGCCCCGCGTGCAAGGCAAACGCCCTCCCTGCTGTGCTCTCGCTCCAGCCCCCACCTGTGGTCTTGAGCTGTTCTTCGGCCCCTCCCGGCTCTCTGACTTTGTTTCCTCCCGGCCCTGAAGAACAGCTCGGGACCTCTGGAGCCTGCCTGGTGGGGGATGGGGGAGGGGGGCAGCTGCTGATCCTTGGACCTGGCTGGACCTTAACCCCGGGTTGCCGGCCCGGACGGTCCCCTCGTCCTCTGCGGCGTCCTGTCCGAGACTGAGAGCTTCTCCTCGCTTTGCCTGCCCCCTGGGGAGCGGGTGACGGTGAACCTCAGACCTTCCCCCTACAGGGGTTCACTGAGCCTCGCACCCCGAGTGAGGTGTGAAGTGGGGAGGGCACGCAGACACCTTGAGCACGTTTTTTGGGGGGGTCATGCAGGGAGCCCCCGGGGCACGACGCCTGTTCGTGGGAAGGACCGTGACCCCTTTCCCGTGACAGAGTCCACAAATCTGTGATGGTCTCTGTAAGTGGTGGCGAGAGAATGGGGGGAAGAGCCGTGGAGATGGTGTCTGCGCTGATTGGAGAGGTTTCCAGTGGGGGGAACGGGTGGTCTCTGTTTCAGGGGGTATTGGGCTGGAGTCTGGAGGAAGAAGAAAAGTTAGGGGGCGGCAGTTGGAATGGTTGGTGATGCAGACAGAGAGTAGCACGTGGGCAAAGGCAAGGGGAGGGGAAGGAGGAGAGAGAGGGAGGGGGAGAGAAAAAAGGGAGGGGGAGGAAGGGGGAGAGAGCAAGAGAGAGGGAGAGCGAGAGAGTGAGAGGAGAGAGAAAAGGAGAGAGAGAGAGCAAGAGGAGAGAAGGAGAGAAAGAGCAAGAGAGAGGAGGAGAGAAAGAGCAAGAGATAGAGAGGAGAGCGAGGAGAGAGAGAAGAGAGAAGGAGAGCGAGTGAGAGAGGAAGAGATAGAGGGGAGAGCGAGAAGGAGAGAGAGAAAAGAGGAGAGAGAAGGAGAGAGAGCGAGAGAGAGGGAGAGAGAGGAGAGCGAGAAGAAGAGAGGGGAGAGAGAGAAGGAGAGAGAGAGAGGAGAGAGAGAAGGAGAGGAGAGATCAAGAGAGAGAGCAAGAGGTAGATGGGAGAGTGAGGAGAAGAGAGAAGAGAGGAGAGAGAGAGCGAGAGAGAGGAAGAGAGAGGGGAGAGCGAGAAGAGAGGAGAGAGAGAAGGAAAGAGAAGAAGAGAGCGAGAGAGAGGGAGAGAGGGAGAGGGAGGGGAGAGGCTCTAGAGTAAGGGAAAGGCTAGTTGAGCAGAGAGCCCCGGGGTGGTTCTTGCTGAAAACGAAGCCAGACCTCAAGACCCAAAGCGAGTGTGTGCGGCCCCCCCTGCCCCCCAGCCCCCCTCCTTCCCGGGCGCTCTCTGGCCCAGACCCGGCGGAGCTTCCATTCATCATCCCGAGCAGCCCCGCCAAGCCCCCTCCCCGGGGCGGTCACCCCCTGGGAGAGGTTATCGCGGCCAGACGTCCGACCGCTCCTCTCGCTGGATCTGGGGCTCCCCGTGCTTAGAATAACAGTTTCCGTCGGGCCGTCACGAAGGTCAGAGCCACGCGGGCGTGGAGGGAAAGGCCCGTGTCAGGGAAATATTCTCAGCCGCGGCCCTGGGAGCCGGGAGGGAGCCAGCACGTGCATTCGGGCACGAGGGGGGCCGCCCGCTGGCCTGCCCGGCCTGTCCTCCCTGGCACCTTGGTTTGTGGGTACAAGCCTGAGGCCAGAGGGGGGTGAGCCGCAGGGCCGAGTCCCGAGGCCGCCGGGAAGAGAGACCGACATGCCCCCCGCCCTGTCTCGGCCCTCCGTGGCAAGGCACAGGGCCCAGCCGTGTTCAGGGTCACGGGGAAGCGGGACCCAGAGCCCAGATCTGCACTGACGAGGAGGACTCATTGCCTGCAGGAGGGGGCTGGGGGGACGCCCCAGCAGAGAGCAATTCTGGTCCTGGATGAGGCGCTGGCGGGAGCTGCCCTCCAGGTGCCCCAGACAGCGGCTCACCTGCCCCTGCCGCCTGTCCCCAGGTGCCCGGGACCCTGGGATGCCCAGGGACGCGGCGTTTGGCCGAAGATTCTGGAGCCCGCTTCCTGGGGCCCTAGCTCAGAGTGTGTGTGTGTGTGTGTGTGTGTGTGTGTGTGTGTGTGTGTGTGTGTGTGTGTGTATGACAGGTGACAGGGCAGAGGGGGTCCAAGGACTTGTGTGTGTGTGTGTGTGTATGATAGGGCAGAGGGGGTCCAAGGACTTGTGTGTGTGTGTGTGTGTGTGTGTGTATGTGGATGACAGGTGACAGGGTGGAGGGAGTCCAAGGACTTGTGTGTGTGTGTGTGTGTGTGTGTATGACAGGTACAGGGCGGAGGGGGTCCAAGGACTTGTGTGTGTGTGTGTGTGTGTGTGTGTGTGGATGACAGGTGACAGGGCGGAGGGGGTCCAAGGACTTGTGTGTGTGTGTGTGTGTGTGTGTGTATGATAGAGTGGAGGGGGTCCAAGGACTTGTGTGTGTGTGTGTATGACAGGTGACAGGGCGGAGAGGGTCCAAGGACTTGTGTGTGTGTGTGTGTGTGTGTGTGTGTGGATGATAGAGTGAAGGGGGTCCAAGGACTTGTGTGTGTGTGTGTGTGTGTGTGTGTGTGGATGATAGAGTGAAGGGGGTCCAAGGACTTGTGTGTGTGTGTGTGTGTGTGTGTGTGTGTATGACAGGTGACAGGGTGGAGGGGGTCCAAGGACTTGTGTGTGTGTGTGTGTGTATGACAGGTGACAGGGCGGAGGGAGTCCAAGGACTTGTGTGTGTGTGTGTGTGTGTGTGTATGATAGAGTGGAGGGGGTCCAAGGATTTGAGTGTGTGTGTGTGTATGACAGGTGACAGGGCGAAGAGGGTCCAAGGACTTGTGTGTGTGTGTGTATGATAGAGTGGAGGGGGTCCAAGGACTTGTGTGTGTGTGTGTGTGTGTGTGTGTGGATGACAGGTGACAGGGCAGAGGGGGTCCAAGGACTTGTGTGTGTGTGTGTGTATGATAGGGCAGAGAGGGTCCAAGGACTTGTGTGTGTGTGTGTGTGTATGTGGATGACAGGTGACAGGGTGGAGGGAGTCCAAGGACTTGTGTGTGTGTGTGTGTGTGTGTGTGTGTATGACAGGTACAGGGCGGAGGGGGTCCAAGGACTTGTGTGTGTGTGTGTGTGTGTGTGGATGACAGGTGACAGGGCGGAGGGGGTCCAAGGACTTGTGTGTGTGTGTGTGTGTTTGTGTATGATAGAGTGGAGGGGGTCCAAGGACTTGTGTGTGTGTGTGTGTATGACAGGTGACAGGGCGAAGAGGGTCCAAGGACTTGTGTGTGTATGTGTGTGTGTGTGGATGATAGAGTGAAGGGGGTCCAAGGACTTGTGTGTGTGTGTGTGTGTGTGTGTATGACAGGTGACAGGGCGGAGGGGGTCCAAGGACTTGTGTGTGTGTGTGTGTGTGTGTATGATAGAGTGGAGGGGGTCCAAGGATTTGAGTGTGTGTGTGTGTATGACAGGTGACAGGGCGAAGAGGGTCCAAGGACTTGTGTGTGTGTGTGTGTGTATGATAGAGTGGAGGGGGTCCAAGGACTTGTGTGTGTGTGTGTGTGTGTGTGTGGATGACAGGTGATAGGGTGGAGGGGGTCCAAGGATTTGTGTGTATGTGTGTGTGTGTGTGGATGACAGGTGACAGGGTGGAGGGGGTCCAAGGACTTGTGTGTGTGTGTGTGTGTGTGTGTGTGGATGACAGGTGACAGGGCAGAGGGGGGTCCAAGAACTTGTGTGTGTGTGTGTGTGTGTGTGTGTGTGGATGACAGGTGACAGGGCAGAGGGGGGTCCAAGAACTTGTGTGTGTGTGTGTGTGTGTGTAGATGATAGGGCAGAGGGGCTCCAAGGACTTGCCGTAGCTTCTTTGGAAGTTGACCTTCTTACAACTTCCATTTCGACACAGAGTCATTCGATCCGAGCCAAAGGCCGATCAAAGGCTGGCCAGATGTCTCTGCACCTCGTTGTACCTTCTTAGCATGCTGCAGGGTCTGGTGGGCCCTCATAGGCGCATCAGGGAAAGGGGTGGGGGGTTTCATGAGGGAAACAGAGAAGAACATGCCAGGAGGGGACAAGGGTCAGAGAGCTGAAATGGTCTGGGATAAGAGGGTAGTTGCTTAATGCTGGTCATTTCATTCATTCATTCATTCATTCATTTTGACTTGGGGTGGGGCGTGGGGGGGGTCGCACCCACTGATACTCAGGAGTTTCCTCCTGGCTCTGCACTCAGGAATCACTCCTGGCGGGGCTTGGGGGACCCTAGGAGATGCCGGGATCGAACCCGGGTCAGCCACAGGCAAGGCAAACGCCCTCCCTGCTGGACTCTCTCTCCAGTCCCCGATGCTGGCGGTCCTTGTAAATGGGTACGTGATGTGCACGCTGTTCAGATGACTGACCGAGACGATCTCGCTGCGGTGACCCGCATCGCACCCGTGAGCTGAGAGTCCCTCTGATGGTTCCCATCTCTCCTCTGGGCGCAGACCGTTGTGGAGGACCTTCCCCGTACAGCTCCAGGCTGCTGCAGACACCCCGGGGCCCGCCCCTGCGGTCTGCCCTCCTGGCTGCGGCCACAGGGCTGGGCGTCAGGAGTTCGCGGACGGACTCCCAGGGATGCTCTGTGTCTCCCAGGCTCTTCCCCTCATCTCCCTGGCCCCGGCGGGATTTATTTATTTATTTTCCCCCCACGTACCTCCTTATTACCAAGGACTCCGTGACGTCTGCACCCTACTGGCCAGTGGCTGCCCAGATTCTAAGTCTGGGAATTCCTTGTGCTCAGCCATGGTTGGTTCCCCCAAGGAGCACCTGGGAGGGTGGTGTTGTCACTGACCGGGGCCTGGGGCCAGCACGGGCTGCCTCAGAAGACACCTCCTTCCCCAGAGAGCACGTGGACAGGGCAGGGGCGGGGGGGGGGGGGAACACCGGCCTTGCCCGGCGGTGCTGGTGGAGGGTGTTTGTTTTCTCAACCCAGTTCAGTCCGCTCCCACCCTCACCCCACCCCCACCACCCACCTGCACGCCGTTGCCTGAATGATGCTTTTCTGGGTGGACAGTGGAGCCCACCGTCTCTGGACTGTGTGCTTGGCTTAAAGGGAAAGGGCGGGGGGGGGGGGGGTCGGGGGGAAATGTGCACCTATGTGCCTCCGAATCATGAGCGTTTCTTTGGAGCAAGAAACCAAGTGATGTGTCTCAGGATGGGGTGGGGGGTGAGGCACCGTCCCCCACCCCATTAAACAGCCTCTGTGATACACGGAAGGAAAGAATGAGAGAGAGGGGCGTGGGGGGAGAGAGAGAGAGAGAGAGAGAGAACACAAGAGTGCTTGAACTCCTCGGGCGTGAGAAAACAAAGGGGAAATCGAGATTGTGAGTCTGCCAGAAAGCTGCCATTCACGGAACCCACAAATCACAGGGAAACAAAGAGAAATGGAAAGATTTGGTATTAAAAACCCATCCTGCCCTGAACCTCTGCCAGCGCCCATAAAACAATTACATGTGATCGTACTTGAGGCTTTTCTGGGACTCTCGCTCTCCTCTCGCCGTTCGTGAAAGTGCAGTTGCGGGCTGCTCTCAGAATGGCCTGGCGCCCCCCCCCCCGGGGACCCCCACCGATCCGCAGCCCCCAGGAGGAAACCTTGGGGCGCTTTCTTCCCCTTTCTGCCCCCCCCTCCGGAGCTGCTGAGTTTGGCCCTCCGGGGAGAGAGATCCACCCAATTCCCAGGTCGCTCCTGGATTGGGGGGACACCCAAGGGGGCACGCGAGGGTCCACGGGACCCCTTCCAGCCTTCAGGAAAAGATTCGGCAGAGCCCAGGACCAAGAGGTGTCGTGGAGAAGGGCCCCCTTCCAACGTGACCTGAGGGAGCTTGAGGACAAGGGGTGCAGGGGTGGGGCAGGGTGGGGCGGGGGGGGCGGTGGTGCCCCATCCACCGAGATCTGAAGTTTTCCCGTCGCCTTCAATGGGTCTTTGACTTCAGATTTTTAAAAGGGGCCCCTGTGCCGAGTCGGCTGTGAGTTTGAAAAAAAAAAAAAAAGTCTTTTCATTTTGACAGGTGAAAACCTCATCAGAATTACCCCCGTGCAAGGATGTCAGGGAAAATATACAAGAGGAAATTGGAAAATGTGATTGAGTCGAGCGGGCGCTTCCCCGGTCTCCCTTAGCTCCGGGCTGTGGCCAGCCGGGTACCAGCGCCCCCAGCCCAGCCAGGCCCGGCCTGCCTCCCGGGGACAGGGCTCGGCAGGGGAGCCCCCCTTCGGCTCAAATGCCGAGGCCGTATTTTCATGTCAGCCTACGGAGGTGGGGGTAGGGGGGTGGAGCGGGGGACAGGGGGGCCGGGGCGGGGAGCGCCAGAGGAGGAGAGGCCAGAAGAAAAATCGGTGAATTAAGTGAAAAGCATGTCGTGGGCCAATTTAATCAGGGCTAATATATCAGGCCCAGTATTGTTTTTGGAACAGGACTCGGGGGTAACAGGATCCCTGACAAGCTGTAGCCGGCCCCCGCTAACAAGCGACTCCAGGGTTCACGGGCTGCAGGAAACCCCCCGCACGCCCCGGCAAGTGGCAGGTCCACTCCGGTGGCACGGGCGGGACTCGGGGGGGGGGGGGCGGGAGGGGGCGGGGAGGGAAGGGAAGAGAGGGGTGTCCCCTTCCCCTCCTGCATGGCCCCCGGGCCCTGTGCAGACCTGCCCCTGGGCCACAGGGAGGCCCACATGGGAGTGCGGCGCCAGGCCCGCTTCCAGAACGTTCCGGCGCAGCAGGCTGCTAGCAGTTCCGTCTGGGCCTCCTCCGAAGGGGCAGACCCGCCTCGCGCCCGGACTCAGCGGGAGCCCCGGGGAACGGAAGCGCAGAATCTCGCCCTTGGAGCGTGGGGAAAGCGGGAGAAGAAATGCCCTCGGCCCCTTCTCTCCCCAGGCCTGGAGCACCTCGAGGCCCGCAGGGCAGAGCGGTGTGGGGGCCCCCCTGGGATGGATGGCCAGTCTCACGGGGCCCCCCAAGGTTGATTTTTGGGGAACACCTCCCACGAACGGAGGGTTTCAGTAGCCGGGAACCGACGGACGCCTTTCCCTTCCCGGAAGCTCTGTCTAGCCGCTTCGTGGAGAATGAAGGGAATGAGCAGGGGGGAGGCCGGGAGAGTTGTGTGTGTGTATGGGGGGGGGGTCTCTGGGACAGTCTGACATCCCCAGCAGCATTGGGAGAGGGTCTGGCTGTCTGACATCCCCAGCGGCGTCGGGAGAGGGTGGCCCCCGTCACCCTGGGGATATGTCAGGGTCCCGGCCACCGCGTGCCAGCGTGAAAGCGTGCAGGGTTGCCCTAGCGCAGAGTCTGTGCGTGGAGGGCAGAGCCCATCCCCCAGGCCCTGTCCTGGGAGGGCAGCCCCGTACTGACCGGGCCAGGGGCCGGGGGCGGGGGACACATTTGTGCTGGTGTTTTCTACATGACCCTTTGTGTTCCCAGCCTGAGGGCTCCTAATCCCCGGCATTCCTGCTCACTGGTTTTTTTTTTTTTGGGGGGGGGGCAGTGAGGTTGTTTGTTTGTTTCAGGGTCACACCCATTAATGCCCAGGGGTTCCTCCTGGCTCTCCCCTGAGATTGACTCCCGGCAGGGCTCAGGGGGACCCTGTGGGATGCCGGGGGTGGAACCTGGGTCACCCGCATTCAAGACCAGTAACCCCGGGCATGATTATGGCTCCACTCCCCCACCCCACCCCACCCCACCCAAGGCTTCCTTTTCTCAAAGGTGGCTGCCCCCCCCCCGCCCCCCACCCCTTCTCCTTGGCTCTCTAAGATCACCAGAATGAAAACATGAGTCTCACGCACCCGGAAGTCTCAAAATGAACCAGAAATGCTTGGGGTGAACTTTTCCTTGCTCAAAGCAAACAGGACCCAGAGGCAGTCGGCCGGGAGGAGTCAGGTGGGTGGGGGGGAGGAGAACCCACTGACCCGTCTGCACCCTGACTCGAAGGCTGGCTGTTAATTGATTCTGTCACTGTCACTGTCATCCTGTTGCTCATAGATTTGCTCGAGCGGGCACCAGTAACCTCTCCATGGTGAGACTTGTTGTGACTGTTTTTGGCATACCAAATACGCCACGGGGAGCTTGCCGGGCTCTGCCAGGCGGGCGGGATACTCTCGGGAGCTTGCCGGGCTCTCTGAGAGGGGCGGAGGAATGAAACCCGGGTTGGCCGCGTGCAAGGCAAACGCCCTACCCGCTGTGCTATCGCTCCAGCCCTGTTAATTAATTAATTAATCAAATTTTAAAAACTGAGACCGTTACCAAGCTGCTGGTGATCGGGCTTCATTCCCACGGTGTTCCAGCACCCGTCCCTCCCCCGTGCACGTTTCCCAGCACCCGTGTCCCCAGGCTCCCGCCCGTCACCCCCCACCCCGCAGCCTGCCGCTGTGGCAGACACTCTTCCGTTAATCGTTTGAAATTAAAGATTTTGGGAGAGGCAGCCACGAGCAGCTTCTCGCCGGCCGGGGCTCGCTGATCTCGGGGAGGTCCCCGTCTCGGCCAGGCTGCCCCCCGATGCCCGCAGGGACCAGCGCTGACTTAGCCTGCCCCCAAGTCCTGAGCGCCCCCGGCCATTTGCTGAGGGCCCACAGGAGAAGGCGGGCGCCTGCTCCAGGCCCTCCCAGACACAGGCCTTTGGTGGGGGGCAGCCTCCTGGGGGCACAGGTGGCCACTTGGGGGGGCCTCGGGTCCCGTGCTTGGTGTCTTGGCATCCCCACTCCCCTCAGCCCCGGCCCGAGGACGCAGCCTCTCAAGGCAGCCACCACCCAGGGTGATTGATTCTCCCTCCCTCAGTCCCTCAGACGCCAGCCCAGCTCCCTGGTGTCCCGGAGGGAGCACCCCAGTCGCCCCTCTGTCCTTCCCGCCTCGAGCTGCCCCACCCCCGACGGCCGTGTCATGCCCACCTTGCCTCTGACGCAACAGTGGGAGCTCGGCTGTCTCCTTTGGGCCCACATGAGCCAGCCAGGGCCGACCCCAGCTCACTGGTGTCCACAGCACCTACCCGGCTGGAGGTGCCGCCCCAGGCCCTGGGCGGCCGCACCTTCTTCCTTGGGCTCATGGTGCCCCAGACCAGCCCCTTGTCCACCCCTGCCCACCCCCCACCCCCCGTCCCCACCGCAGGCCTGGCCCTGGTTCCAGCCCTCACTCGCCTCTTATCGCCGCCCAGAGCCAGGGCCCCGCCGGACAGGCGGTCAGATAAGCCGGGATGAAGCAGGACACGAGGCGTCCGGAGCCAGAGGCCACGCTCGGCTCCGAGCGGCTCCCCCTCCCCCCCGGGAAGATGCTCCATCTAGGTCAGAGCACTGGGTTTATGGAAGCTCAGCGGGGTGGCGGGGGCTTCGCCTTCCTCTCGGGTCAGACCCACCCGCTCCCTGCCACCCGGAGAGGCTGCTGCCCCTTCTTCCTCTGGGCGACTGACTCCTCCTTTTCGAGCTGCCCACTTCCTGTTGCCAGGTGACCTGTTGCCCCCCCCGCCCGGTGCCCACTCCAAGGGCACGGCCGGGATTCTGTGGGGAACCCACTGTCGTGGTCAAGACAGACCGATGGTGGAGGCAAACCTCCCGGCCGTAAACTCCAGCACTGAAGGCCCCCAAACCTGAGTGCCCCCCCACACCCAGGAGACCGGCTCTCTTTGTAGCCGTCAGAGAGGGAGAGTCTCACCCAGAAGGACAAGGCACGTGGGGATCAGATGGCAAGATGGCATCGGATGACCCGGGCAATCCCAATCGTGGCCCAGCCCCGTGCGCGTTGCCTTCTCCTGGTCAGTCCAGGCTCTCGGCCCCCACCCCCCCTGACATGTGGCCGGGCTGGAGGTGCCATCAGCAGAGCCAGCCTGACTTCTCACAAGACGCCCCCAGGGGAGGGCCGCGTGCCAGGAGGTCGGGGTAACATGAAATGCTGCGTCATCTCGGGCCGGCATAGTCGCCCCGCTGTGGCAGCCGTACCCCACGCGTGGGAAAGCTCGGGTCTAGCCTCAGTCCCCTGCCGTCCCTCGCGACTCTCAGTGGGGTTCCCCGCCTCCTCGCTCTCCACCCGTGTGCTGGTGTGCTGGTCTGCCGGGCAGTTGTTTCCCCCGTCTCCTGGGGTGAATGCGGCACCTCCCTCGCCGGGGGATGTATCTAAGCTGTTCGGGTCCAGGACGGAATCACGGGATGTGCAGAATAAAAGGTGGGGCGGCCTCGGGGGCCCCAGTGTGTGTTCAGGGTTTGATTGAACAGACCTTTTATTTGTTTGGGGTTTTATTGGGGGGAGGGTGGTCTGCACAACCAGCAGCGCTCAGGGCTTACTCCTGGCTCTGTGCTCAGGAATTCCTCCTGACTGACAGGGCTCAGGGGGACCGTCTGGGATGCCAGGGATCGAACCCGAGTCGGCCACATGCAAGGCGAGAGCCCTGCTCTCTGTCCTGTATTGCTCTGGCCCCTGAATATCCTTCAGAAAGTCTCTGCGGAGTCTCTGGTCTTGAGTAAAACACAGAACTCGAAGCAGAAAGACCTCCGTCCCACGGAGAATGGATGCCCAGGAAGGTCCCAAAGGTACCTGAGATTGTTCGTGGCTGGCTGTGAGGTTGCCCGGGAGAGGCGTGTGAGCATGTCCATGGGGGTGGTCGGGGGCAGCGGCTGCCCGTGTTGAAAGGATGGGTGCCTTTCCCCGAGAGAGAAGCCTTTGGTCACTCAGACCCACGGAGAGCAGAATTCTTCCTGGAGTGACTCGCCGCCGAAGGAACGACCCCTCCAATCCCCAAAACCCAGGTGTTGGGAGGGGCCAGCGCCCCAGAGAGAGAAAGCTAAGCAGGGCCCCCTCGGGGTGCTCTCTAAGGAGAGGGGGGCGGTCCCCCCTTTGCTCTGGAGACCCCTTCTCATCTCCAAGCACGCGTCATGCACACTTAGACGATTTCCAGGGAGAAAAATATTCTGAGGTTCCCACTCCTCACACACACACACACACACACACACACACACACACACACACACACACATGCACACGCACACGCACGCACATGCACACTCACGCATGCACACGCACACGCACACTCACGCATGCACACACACAGAGGCACACACATGGTGAGTCTCGATTTCCCAGTTGGCATGAGGCAGAGTGGGAAATTCACTTGCGTAAGCTGCGCCTAGTGGTCTGGGTTCGGACAGCACAAAGGGCGGGCAGGGGGGGCGGGGGGAGAGCTTTTGGAAACTTTGAGCATCTGCAGAGAAGTAGCAGAACCCCCAGGTCCGGTAGCCAGGACCAGTCTGGCCGCAGCCCGGTGCCTTCTCTCAGTTCCCGAGAGGGGAGGGAGGGAGGGAGGTCTGGAGAGGCATAGGCTCCAAGCTCTCTGTGCCTTAAGGCTGCTCTCGGCCTCCCCTCCCCAGGGGGGTAGCAGTCAAACCCTTGCTCGGAGTCACCCCCCCTGGGCACAGGTGCCAGCCCCATCCACCCCGGGCCCCATGAGTCCCACCTTGAAGCCTTAAAATCGCTTCAATCCCCTCTGCTCCTCCTAAGAAGTTGGACGGATTAAATGGGATAATGCGTGTCACCATGGGCTTGGCGCAGCTAAGGGGCTCAGCTAGTTCTTGTCTCTGGTGCTTTGATGGGATAGCCAAGAGGTACGCACAAAAAAATTTTTTTAAAAAACACCGGTTCTGGTGGGAAGGTAAGGAGGAAACTCCAGGGCGGCAAACTGACCCACGGCAGAGCTTGCCCATTGGACGCCTGAGGATACGGCCCCACCCCTTCATTTGCATATTATCAGTGGCCATGGTCAACCCCAAACTCAACTCAGAACCAGTCTTTGGGACCGAGGGGTCTAGAATCTCCGTTGTTTACCGTCTGCCCCTTTACAGAAGAACATTTGCCAATCCCTGTTGTAAACGGTAACTAAAACATAATCAGTCCTGCAAAAACGTCTCCGTGCTCAAGGAGGCATAGACAAAGATAATTATAAAGTCGTTGTTATATTCTCTCACCATTGAAAAACAATCTAAATATCAGTCAGAAAAGGAATGGTGTTTTTTCTGTTTGTCAGAAAGAGAGAGAGAAGAAAAATGAATAGTGCCATAGAGGTGGGGGGGTGTTGGGGGGGACAGCGGGAGGGAAACTAGGGACATTGGTGGTGGGAACAGTGCCCTGGCGATGGGAGGAGTGTTGGGAAACAGGGGGAAAAGGAGAAGAAAAAGAATTTAGGAAAAGGAAAAAAAGTGAATTGCCTATATTGTGAAACGTGGAAAAATCTCCAGTAAGGATTGTTGAGTGGGGAAACAGAGATGTTAACCATTGTGTAAAACGTGCAACAGCACATTGTCTATTTTCTACTGGAGCGATAGCACAACGGTTGGGTGTTCTCCTTTCACGCGTCCAACCCGTGTTCGATTCCGCCGCCCCTCTCGGAGAGCCCGGCAAGCGACCGAGAGTATCCCGCCCGCACAGCAGAGCCTGGCAAGCTCCCCGTGCGTATTGGATATGCCAAAAACAGTAATAGTAAGTCTCTCAATGAGAGACGTTACTGGTGCCCGCTCGAACAGATCGATGAGCAACGGGATGACAGTGACATCTATAAAGATGCAAGGGCACAGATAGGAACCTGGGAAAGTCGGCAGCAACTGGTTGTTCCTAAGGCTGGCCCTTTGCGGAAGAACGGGACCGGGAGGCGTTTCTTTGGGTGGAGCTTCAGCCCTGTTCCTAACGCTTAACACAGAGAACAGAGAGTCTCTGTGTGTGTTTCTTGTTTAATCACAACCCGTTGGTGTGTGTGTGTGTGGTGGGGAGTATGGCATAGAAAGTGTGAGGGGTCTGGGCAAGGCCTCAGTGGACAGGCACGATTCTGAGCACTTGAGAAGGGCATCAAGTCGAGAGAAGAGACAGGAAGACAGAGCCAGTGGGCAGCTGAAAGACATAGGTGTCACCCAGCCACTGTGTCTCCCTGAGTGGCAGGAGGCGGAGGAAGCTTGGGGGACAGGGAGCACCGAGAGAAGGGGGGTTCGGGGACAGGGAGCATGGAGAGAACCGGAAGGAGCTAAGGAGACAGGGAGCACAGGGACAAACGAGGGGGTGCTCGGAGAGTAGGGAGCACAGAGAAGTGGGGGAGCATGGAGAGAAGTGGAGGGAGCACGGAGAAAAGCAGAAGGAGCTCAGGGAACAGGGAGCACGGAGAGAAGAGGCGGGAACTCAGGGGACAGGGAGCACGGAGAGAAGAGGAGGGAACTCAGGGGACAGGGAGCACGGAGAGAATTGGGGGGAGCATGGAAAGAAGAGGGAACTTGGGGGACAGGGAGCACGGAGAGAATTGGGCAGAGCTCAGGGGACAGGGAGCACGGAGACAAGCAGAGGGGGCACAGAGAGAAGAGGAGGGAGCACAAAGAGAAGAGGAGGGAACTCAGGGGACAGGGAGCACGGAGAGAATTGGGGAGAGCTCAGGGGACAGGGAGCACAGAGACAAGCAGAGGGAGCACAGAGAGAAGCGGAGGGAGCACAAAGAGAAGAGGAGGGAACTCGGGGGACAGGGAGCACGGAGAGAAGCAGGGGAAGCATGGAGAGAAACAGAGGGAGCACGAAGTAAAGAGGAGGGAACTCGGGGGTCAGGGAGCACGGAGAGGAGCAGAGGAGCACGGAGAGAAGAGGAGGGAGTTCAGGGGACAGGGAGGATGGAGAGAGGCGGCAGTCAGCGGGGGAATTCCCGGCAGTGGCCACCCAGTGATGCCTGTGGGCCACACAGGCAGCCAGCAGGTAGGCAGCTCATGGCGAGGGCTGGGGGTGGTGGTGCTGGCCAGAGCCCGGGGCCACCAGCTTGTCACTCTGCGGGGTGGGGCTCAGGCCTGAATTTCTTGCAACTCTGATCCAGCACGAGGGGACCAGAGAGCTCTTCCTGCTCCCTCGGGCTTCATGCAACAGGCTGGGCAGTGGCTTGGGTTTGGCGCAGGGTGGGGGATGGGGGGTGGGGCTCTGTTTCCAAACAGTCGCCCGTACACATCAGGACCAGCCCGGGGTGCTTTGGGGCGAGAGGGCTCTGCAGCCCTGCTGTTCACCATCACGATCCTGAAATCCTGTTAATCGTCAATTTCTCAGGCGGGCTCAGTAACCTCTCCATTCGTCCTTTCCCTGAGGTCTTAGAAGTCTCTCTCCACTCGGCCCTCCCAACGATGCCGCACTGGAGGCTCTTTCAGGGTCAGGGGAATGGGATCCAGCTTGTTACTGGATTTAGCTTATGGATACACCATGGGAAGCTTGCAAGGCTGTCCCATGTGGGCAGGAAACTCTCAGAAGCTTGCCAGTTTCTCCCAGAGGGAGAAGTAGGCTACAGGATATCGCTTCTGGGAGCTTGCTTTTAAGTCTCTGGATGTTGGCTGTTGATGAGATTACACACACCTGGGTTCCTCTGCCGGTACCTTCATGCGTGAGGCCCGTCCGAACATGTGGAGAGGGGCCTTGAGCATGGCTGTGGCTAGGTTCCGGTGGTCTTCAGCCGCCGGGAGCTCTGCTCGGGGCGGGGAGGGAAGCTGGAACCCATCCCCTCTGAGGGGCCCCGGGGAAGACAGCCAGGCGTGCGGGCAAGAGACAGGAGTTCCTGACATCCCCTCCCTCCCCCGAGCTGGCTGAGCCAGGAGCCCGCGAACACCCGTGCGTTACAGTTATAAATAACCCCCCATTGTTCTTCGACGACTTTCTGTCACTTCTCTCTGAAAGAGGTCTGACAAATAGATCCAGCCCTGTTCTGCCATGACAGAAGACAAGCATTAAAGATCATCTTCCCGAACTCTTCTCCAGAAAAAAAAAAAAAAAGCAACCAACAGGGCCAACTTTCCTCCCTTGCTCCAACTTCTTGGACTGGAGCGATAGCACAGCAGTTGGGTATTCGCCTTGCATGTGGCCGACCCGGGTTCGATTCCTCTGTCCCTCTCGGAGAGCCCAGCAAACTCCGGAGAGTATCCCGCCCACACGGCAGAGCCCGGCAAACTCCCTGTGGCGTATTCGATATGCCAAAAACAGTCACAACAAGTCTCACAATGGAGACATTACTGGTGCCCGCTCGAGCAAATCGATGAGCAACAGGACGACAGTGCTACAGTGCAGTGCTACTCCAACTTCTTAGAAATAAACCAGTTAACACTCACCGTTGGCTAACCATTCTGAGGAAAATTGCCCAGGATGAGGTACACGGTAAATGAATGAATGAATGTGTGGGAAACCATGCTGGCGGAGCCCAGACTCGAAGAGACGGAAGGGGCTGGGCGTAATAACAGCATCCGATGCACCCGTAACTCTGAAGGCCAGACCGGGAAGCCTGGCACTGCCCCTGCAGGACACTGGCCCTGGACACAGTGGACGGTGTCTCCATCCCTGTAAGAATCCTTCTTGCCGCTACTGCTTTCATTGAAAGTTCCTGATTCCCCAATCTCAGGCTGATTGTGGGATGTAAATAAATAAATAAATATGTATATTAATCCTACGGGCTGGAGCGATAGCACAGTGGGTAGGGCGTTTGCCTTGCACGCGGCCGACCCGGGTTCGATTCCTCTGTCCCTCTCGGAGAGCCCGGCAAGCTACTGAGAGTATCGCGCCCGCACGGCAGAGCCTGGCAAGCTACCCATGGTATATTCGATATGCCAAAAACAGTAACAATAAGTCTCACGTTGAGAGATGTTACTGGTTTCCGCTGAAGCAAATCCATGAGCAAAGAGATGACAGTGACAGTGACATATTTATCCTAACCAGAAAGGGATCACTATCACAATAGTAGTTGGGAATGATCACTCTGGACAGGAACTACGTGCTGAAAGTAGGGAACGGAATGTGCATGAAAGTCCTTCAGTATCTTGTTGCAAACCAAAATGTCCAAAAGTGGGGGGAGAGAGAGAGAGAGAGAGAGAGGAAAAGTAAAGTGCCTGCCACAGAGGCAGGTGGTACTGGTGAGGGGATGGGTGTTGGAACACTGTATGACTGAAACCCAATAATGAACAGCTTTGTAACTGTGCATCTCAATGAAAAAATAACTCATTAACAGCAACAAAAGACACTCCAGAATTTCAGGCTGTACGTCAGTCACATGACTGCACTTTTGCCGCAATGTTGACTGAGAAAAGTGAGGATTTGGTTTTGCTTTGCTTTGGCTTGCAGAATAAAGTAAAATCTGAGCTCCTCCCTCTGCTCCACCCTCCCCCCACCCCACACACACACCCAGCAAGAAATTAATTGAGTTTGGGACTGGAGCGATAGCACAGCAGGGAGGGCGTTTGCCTTGCATGCGGCCGACCCGGGTTCGATTCCCAGCATTCCATAGGGTCCCCTGAGCACTACCAGGGGTAATTCCTGAGTGCAGAGCCAGGGGTAACCCCTGTGCATCACCGGGTGTGACCAAAAAAAAAAGAAATTAGTTGAGTAGCAAAAAGTACAACTGGGGTGGAATGGAATGGAACGGGGTGCACTGGGGTTGGGGTCTCGAGGCATGTCCGCCATGGCCACCTTTGCCTTCCCAGAAACGTCCTTATGGGTCTCTGCTCACTGCCCTTGGCTCACGGCAACGGCCACAGCTCACCTCCTTGTCCCTCCAAGGCTCGGCCAGAACCCACGGTGTCACCGAGCCAGCTCTGAGCTACGTGTCTTGAGGGCCACGCCGTGGTTTTGCGGGGAAACGTTTCCTCCCCCCCGGGGCTGCAACCCGCGGGCCTTGTGACCCCCACCCAGGGTCCCTCGGCCCCATGCCGGCTGCACGTGTGCCCACAGCACCGAGCGACGGCTACTTCCCAGCCCAGCCTCCCCGCAAGGCTCTGGCCACACCTGCTTGGTCCTGTGGGCAGCGAGAAGCCGGGACAGGGAGAGAGCCCGGGGCCCCACCAAGCCTGCCCCCTCTTGCCACTCCCCAGTGGTCTCCCTGAAAACTGATCCCGTCCCTCTCGACGACTGCACGGTGAGGTTGCCTGCTCCAGTCACGGTCACCGTAGCTGATCCCCCACGCTAATTAATGACTGTCGAGCTTCTGGCTTGCTGACTCGGGGGACGTCGGGGAATCTTTGACCTGGCCCTGGGCTGGGAGTGGAAGGGCTCAAGAGAAACAAAGGCTGGATGGACCAGCGGCTCCCCCCCTCCCTTTACTCCCCATCGGGGCCTCGGGTTGCACAGGTAGCAACGAACGAGGGACCGGAAGCGCCATTAGAAGAGTGTTTCCTGGGGCTGGAGCGATAGCACAGCGGGGAGGGCGTTTGCCTTGCACACAGCCGACCCGGGTTCGAATCCCAGCATCCCATATGGTCCCTTGAGTACCGCCAGGGGTGATTCCTGAGTGCATGAGCCAGGAGTGACCCCTGTGCATCGCCGGGTGTGACCCAAAAAGCAAAAAAAAAAAAAGAGCGTTTCCTGTCACGTCGTCAGAGCGTGTCCCTGGTGGGGCTTTGGGCAGTGGGTGCATCGTGGCTCAAGGTCTGGAAATACTGATGTTCATTAACTCCATCCTTGGGGCGATACAGTCATAAATAAGAGATCCAGGCTCAGCTCCGGCCGGGAGCCTATGTTCAACCCGATAATGTCAGGTACCAGTGAGGAGGCAGAGAACTGAGTGACCCAGAGGGTGGACCTGCTGCCTGTCTACTCGGACAGATAAGACGGTGGACTGGGCAGCTTTGATGCCGTCCCAGGACAGCTGCAACCAGTGGATGGACATGGAGAGTATCATGCTGAGTGGAATGAGGCAGAAAGAGAGGGACAGACATAGGAGGAATATAAAGTAGCATCATAGGAGACTGACCCCTGAGGACAGTAGAGATAAGGGCCAGGAGGATCGCCCCACGGCTTGGAAGCCCATCTCATGTGCTGGGGGAAGAGGCAGCTGGGATAGAGAAGGGACCACTGAGTGAATGATGCTTGGAGGGCTCGCTCGGGATGGGAGATGCGTGCTGAGAGTAGACTATGGACCAAACAGGATGGCCACTTAGTACCTGCATTGCAAACCACAACACCCAGAAGGAGAGAGAGAATAGGAGGGCGTGTGCCTGCCGCAGAAATGGGGGGAGGTGGAGGGGGGAGGTGGCGGGAGGGATATCGGGAGCATTGGTGATGGAGAATGGGCACTGGTGGAGGGATGGGTGCTCGAACACTGTATGACTGAAATGGAATCATGCAAGTTTGCAAGTCTGTAAAATAAAAGAAAAAGAAGAAGAAGAAAGCACAGACGGCTGCAGTGCAAAAGATTCTGGGTGCCCCAGGAAGTGATCTGGTGACCCCACGGTGGGGACCAGTATTAGCTCCTTGTAGTGGCTATGATGACACAGCCCGAGCTTCTGGCCTGAAACCACAGAAATGGGCCTTCTCAGTCTCGGTGGCCAGAGGTCTGACGTCCAGGTGTCCGAGGGTGCAGACAGAACGCATCCCCTCTCTCTGTCCAACGTCCCTTGGCTCGTGGTCGCAGCCTCCGGGCCCGGCTGCCTCTTCTTCCCTAGCGACCTCTGTGGCGTGGCCGCTCCCGTCATGTCCCTCCAAAGGACGCCTGGGCTGGAGTTTAGGGTCATCATGAACATCCACCCGAAGCTCCTCATCTCAGGACCCGCAGTCACAGCCCTGGGGGGTTGGAGGTGGTCGTGGGCGCTGATATTCAGAGGGTCTGGGGGTTCGGAAGCCCGTGGCGCCTGGGGGTGGTGCTTTCCAGCCCAGTGCAGGGCCCATTCGGGCGCCCACAGGCGGCGAGGAGGGAGGTTACCCAGAGGACTGAGGGCAGCTGCCGCCTCTGGGCCGCTTACTCCCCCCACCCCAGGCCCCACTTGCCCTGCTCTGGGCTGGGGTGTGGTCCCCACTTTTGCCTGCCCAGCCAGCGCCCACCCAAGACCTCCCGAGGGGGATCACTCACGGGAGACGGGCAGGAGGAGGATTGGGGGGTTAAGCCGGGGTGTTTCCGGACAGCGCCCCCCCACCCCCACCCAGAGGTGCTGTCTCCCCGTGGCCGCTCCGTCTCCTGCAGACAGGGCCCGGGCTCTGGAAGCATCCTCTGGGCCCGTGGGGCCTCTGGCTGAGGCCTTCTGGCTTCCTCTGGGCGCTCTCAGCCCCAACACGGGGAGACGGGGCGGGAGAGGAGGGACCCCCGGGGAAGCTGTGGGGGTCTCTACGCGCCTTTCCTTTGCCGTCGACGTGGCATGGGTTTACTGCGTTGCTTGTGTTTCGGATCATTAGATACATAAGTGGATCTCCATAGACAACTCTGGTCTCCAAGATATTGCTCGAAATCAGAGCAGTGGCTCCGGGTGCCTGCTTCCGATCCAGCTGTGAGCCCTCCCTCGAGTCACTTCTGCTCGTGTGTGAAATGGGTGGTTGGCCTAGGGAGGGAGGGAGGGAAAGAAAGGAGGGAGGGAGGGAGAGGAGGAAGGAGGGAAGGAAGGAAGGAAGGAAGGAAGGAAGGAAGGGAGGGAGGGAGGGAGGGAGGGAGGGAGGGAGGGAGGGAGGGAGGAAGGAAGGAAGGAAGGAAGGAAGGAAGGAAGGAAGGAAGGAAGGAAGGAGGGAGGGAGGGAGGGAGGGAGGGAGGGAGGGAGGGAGGGAGAAAGAAGGGGGAAGGGAGGAAAGGAGGAAAGAAGGAGGGAAGGAGGGAGAGGAGGAAGGAGAGAAGGAAGGAAGGAAGGAAGGGAGGGAGGAAGGAAGGAAGGAAGGAAGGAAGGAAGGAAGGAAGGAAGGAAGGAAGGAAGGAAGGAAGGAGGGAGGGAGGGAGGGAGGGAGGGAGGGAGGGAGGGAGGGAGGGAAGGAGGATGGAAGGAAGGAAGGAGAGAAGGAAGGAAGGAAGGAAGGAAGGAAGGAAGGAAGGAAGGAAGGAAGGAAGGAAGGAAGGAAGGAAGGAGGGAGGGAGGGAGTGAGGGAGGGAGGATGGAAGGAAGGAAGAAAAGAAGGAAGGAAGGAAAGAAGGAAGGAAGGAAGGAAGGAAGGAAGGAAGGAAGGAAGGAAGGAAGGAAGGAAGGAAGGAAGGAAGGAAGGAGTTTGTGCTCTGGTTGTGTGTCTGGATGAACCAAATGTGGGTTGTTTTTTTTTTTAATTTTTGGGTCACACCCAGCGATGCACAGGGCTTACTCCGGGCTCATGCACTCAGGAATTACTCCTGGCGGTGCTCAGGGAACCATATGGGATGCTGGGAATTGAACCTGGGTCAGCCGCATGCAAGGCAAATGCCCTCCCCGCTGCGCTATCGCTCCAGCCCCTGGATGAACCAACTTTGAGCCTGACGGGGGCTAGCCCTGCCCAGCCCTGGCTGTTGGCTTCTGGGAGGCCATCTCTAGGAGACAGTTTGGGGACACCCCCAGGACTGAAGCTGACGCTGGTACTGTGGGCTCCAGGCCGGTACTCTGAGGCCGAGGGCGGCTGAGGATGGAAGATGCCGGCGTAGGGCGGCTTGGGACAAGGGCACGACGGTGCTGCCTGTGTCCTGCCCGCCCGGGGCGGAGGTAGGTCCTTGCCAGCCCTGAGAACTGCAGGCGGAGCTGTCACGCCCTCCCAGACCTCTCGTGGTCCCTGCATCCGGAGGAGACGGATCCGTGCTAGGAGGGGAAGCAGCAGTGTGCACTGCCCCTCTTGCTAGTCCCTTGCCCGGGGAGAGTGCTGAAAGGGCCGGAGCACCTGCATGCACCGAGGCCTCGGGCTTCATCCCCGGACACACACAGTCCCCTGCAGCCACCGGGGCTGGCCCTGCTGGTCCCCACGCCCTCCTGGGAAGGCCCCAAACTAGGAGCTCCGTCGGCCGAAAGAACTGAACTGCTGAGAGTGTGCCCAGCTGGCACAGCCTGTGTTTGCTCTGGGCCCTGAGTTCTGACTCAGCGGGAACCTCCTCCTCGGTTCCGTTCCATTAATTTTCATTTAGGCTTTAGAAGGCAAGCAGGGGGCTGGACTCGGGGGGCTGGGAAGGATCTGGACCTGGGGAAGCCCTTTAAGTTTTGCAGATTATCTCAGTGAAGGATGATCCTGCTTCTTGGTAAAGGGCTGTCCGTGATAACCTCTCAGCCGCTGTTTTGTAAACCATAATGCCTAAAGTGAGTGAGAGAGAGAGAGAGAGAGAGAGAGAGAGAGAGAGAGAGAGAGGAGAGGTGCAGGCAGGGGTGAGGGAGTGGGAGGGAAACTGGGCACACCGTGCTGGGAAGTTACACTGGTGCAGGGATGGGTGTTGGAACATTGTGTGGCCGAAAACCAAATCATGAACATTCAGTGATTCCATTAAAAAAATGAATTAATTTAAAAATAAATAAAAATAATTTTGCTCCACCCCCCTCTAAGTGTTTCTACCCCCCACCCTTCTGTTTCACTATGTTATTGAAGCAATTTCAGGGGGATTAATCGACCCCCAGAATGATTTGCATTTTATTGCCCGCTGCTGCTCCTTGGATCGGAAGTTAGCCTTGAAGCAGGAACCCCTGTGGGTACCAGAGCCCCGTCCTTCCTGACGACGCTGGGCCGGCCCTTCTCATTCCTCACAGCCGCAGAGATGTGCCACGTGTGTCTGGAGCCAACCCGCACTGGTTCCCAGAATCAGATTTTTTAAAATTTTTATTTTATTGGGCTGGAGCGATAGCACAACGGGTAGGGCATTTGCCTTGCACACAGCTGACCCGGGTTCTATTCCTCCGTCCCTCTCAGAGAGCCTGGCAAGCTACCAAGAGTATCCCGCTCGCATGGAGAGCCTGGCAAGCTACCCGTGGCGTATTCGATATGTCAAAAACAGTAACAACAAGTCTCACCATGGAGACGTGACTGGTGCCCGCTCGAGCAAATGGATGAGCAACGGGATGACAGTGACAGTGATACAGGATATTTTGTTAAATCACCGTACCATAGAGCATTACAAAGCTGTTCATGATCGGGTTTCTGTCGCACAGTGTCCCAATACCCATTCCTCCAACCAGTCTCATTTCCCAGCACCAGTGTCCCCAGGTTCCCTCCCATCCCCCTCAAACTACCCTCCACCCCAGCCTGCCTCTATGCTCTATGGAAAACACCTCTCTCTCTCTCTCTCTCTCTCTCTCTCTCTCTCTCTCTCTCTTCCTCTCTCTCTTTCTCCCTCCTCTTTCTCTCCCTCATTTTAGGCACTGTGGTTTGCAATACAGATGCTGAAAGGTCTATCACTTCACTTACTTTCAAACACTCGGTCGTTGTCCAGAGTGATCATTCCCAACTCATATTGTCGGACCCCCTCTACCTTAACCACTCTCCACCCCCCCACACCCTTGGTGTAACTTCCCACCACTGACCAATCCTCCTGACCTTAGATGTTAGTTTCATACTTAAAAAAAATATATCCCTCGAATCTGAAAATAGAGGCTCGGGAGCATGGCTGAGGGCCCAGGGGCAGGTCTCTTGCCTGTGTAGGGCCCCAAGTTCAATGCCAGCATGGTGTAATGCCCCCACAGCACCGGGGGTGCTCCCGTTGGCTCCCCACCTCTCTGGGCCCTGGCCGCGCCACCTCCCACGACCCTGGCATTGCACCGTCGGCCACGTCCCACCGGGACTGGTCTCCAGGCCCCCTAAGCACTGCCTGGGCGTCTCCCCCGACCCCCGAAAATAAACTGAACACACAGACTTGAAGTGGGAACTGTCCACGTTTCATAACACCAGCCGTTGGGGACTGGAGCCATAGCACAGCGGGTAGGGCGTTTGCCTTGCATGCGGCCGACCTGGGTTCGATTCCCAGCATCCCATAGGGTCCCCTGAGCACCGCCAGGAGTCATTCCTGAGTGCAGAGCCAGGTGTCACCCCTGTGCATCGCCAGGTGTGACCCAAAAAGCCAAAAAAAAAAAAATTTCCTAACACCAGCTGCGCCTTCAAGTTTCTCGGTTTCCCCCAAACGAACGGGGCTGGAGTGAAACCACCAAGGCGCCCCCCTCCCCCCCGCCCTACATGGGGAGCGGGTGGGGCTGGAAAGGGGTCCCTGCTACGCCACTTCCACACCCGAGTATGCCCCACCCCACCCCCAGAGAGTGACAGCAACGGGAGATGAGCAGCGTAGGGTCCCTCTGTTGGAGCCTCACCCCGCTGAGCCTGCCCTGGGACAGGCCCCAGGCCAAAGCGGGGGCTTGTTCAGATGGGGAAGGTGGAGCCTGCCCCAGGAGAGATGGGAGTGCCCAGGCCTGAGGCTCGTGGCTTTGGGGCGAGGGGGCTGGGAGGTGGCAGGGAGCGGGGCAGTGTTAGGTGAGGCAAAGGGACGATGAGGCATCGTCGGGGAGAGACTGCAGCTGTATTTTGAGCAGAGGACAGTCACTTCAGCTTTGGATGCCAAGAATCCTGGGGTGTCGTTACAAACGGGGAGGGGGGAGGGGGGAAGGGCAGAGGAATGCCTGGAGCTGGGCTGCCGGGGCCAGCTCCTGAGTAGACAGAACCCCTTGCGTCCCTCCAAGGCCTGTGACCTCAGCCCCGGGCCGTGTTTGGCCTTCCCAGCTGAGTTGGGACTGAGTGCATGGACGTGGCTAATTAAACCCAGAGTGACAGGCGCGCGGCAGATACCCGCGCCCGCACCCCCTTTGAAGATCATAGGGACAATTTCCGGTTTGTCCATTCACAGCCTCAGAGCTCAGGGCTGTGTGGGGGGAGGGGCGGGGGCGGGGCGGGGGAGGGGGGCTCCTGTGAAGTTTAACTAAGGCCTGTTGTTGCTGGTACTCGGCAGCTGGACATTCTCACTGCCCAGGGACTGTGACCTCTTCTCTTCCCCCGTGTCATTCTCAGGTATGCGTGTTCTCTGGCCCTGGGGGGAGGGGGGTTGGGAGGTTGGGGGCGGACGGTCATCTTTTAAGGTTCGGTAACCTGAGAGGTTGTGTGTGTGTGTGTGTGTGTGTGTGTGTGTGTGTGTGTGTGTGTGTCTGGCCCGCCTGTGTATACTCGCACGTGCCTCCAGAATGCCACCGATGTTTTATAGGGAAACAGAAATAGATCGGATCTGTGTGTAAGCAGAGGCGGCGATGGAGCCACGAACAGGCATATTAAAATTGTCTGAGTTTATCTGAGCGGAAAAAAGATAGACTTGGTCTGACCAGCACCCAGCCTGGCGGGTAGCACAGAGTTCTGAGCAGGGGCACGAGCCCAAGGTTGGTGATGGGAGGTGGCAGGAGGCTTCCTGGCAGATGACCCCGCCCCCGGGTGCTGACTTGGTGATCCCATTCCTGAAAGGCCACTGCTCTGTTTCAGTTGTGCTTTGGTGACGTGGCACTTAGCCCAGGGGACTCCATTTCAGTCCCGTTTCGGAAGTTAAGATGGTCGGGGTCTTCTGTTCCCTTCTGGGGGGACCGACTGGTGCTTCTCCTTGGCCCCCAGGGAGCGGCCAGGCTCTGGCCTTGCAGAAGGGTGTTCTCCTCCTGTGCTCGGCGTGCAGGGATGGTCCCACCGGGCAAGTGTGGAGGTGATAGCAGCTCTGGGAACACCCCTGCCAGTTACAGTCTTCAGGCTGAGAGGGCACAGGAAGAATGAGATGGAAAGGTCAAGACGGTCCATCTCCTTGGTGACCAAAGCACCAATCGCGGGCAAAGCGTGCATTCTACAGCAAAGGAGCAGGAAACAATGGCACAGTTAGATCCAGCCCACTTTCCCTGTGATTCCAGATTTTTTTTTTTTTTTTTGCTTTTTGGGTCACACCTGGAGATGCTCAGGGGTTCCTCCTGGCTCTGCATCTCAGGAATTGCTCCTGGTGGTGCTCGGGGGACCCTATGGGATGCTGGGAATTGAACCCGGGTCGCCCGCGTGCAAGACAAACGCCCTATCCACTGTGCTATGGCTCCAGCCCTGATTCCAGAAAATTCTGAGCTCGTTAAATTGCGGTTTAGGGGAAGCCTTGGTGGTTTGGTCCTGGCATGGTCATTTCTCCCGTACTACCATGTGTGATTTTTTTATACACACACTTGCAGGAAGACACACACATTTAAACACTCACACACACACACACACACACAGGTACACAGAGACTCACACAGCACACAGATTCTCCTCAGAGACCCTGGGCACTGGTCAGGAGTCAGGAGCCCAAACATGCCAGTCGTATCTTCAGTCCAGTTTCGGCCAAAACCTCAACCTGGAAGCTTTTCACTTAGAAAAGAAAAAAAATAATTGAAAATCTGAGTAATCCCGAACCCCAGTCGGCCGTGCCAAGGATATCTTTGGAAGTTTAAGAGCCAGGGATTGGGAAAACGCTGGAATCAATTGAGGGTTTTGTTTGTTTGGCTTTTGGTTTGGGGGGCTCGGGGGTCACTTCCAGCAGTGCTCAGGGGACCTTGTAAGTCTGAATCAAACCCAGGCCCCCCACCCGCAAAGCTCAGCCTGTTCCCCTCCGTGCAGAGTTTTGCCCCCACCACGGAAAGCGAAGGGTTGGTTGAGTGTCGGAAGGGGCCAGGACGTGTGGTTCTAGCCAGGGGCACCTCCTGTGCTCATTCGGGGGTGTCCCGAGTCCCTCTGAGATGCCAGTCACGTGCCACGTCTCCTTCAGAGTCGCCATCAGCAGGGACAGGGAGGACAGCTGCAGATCAGCAGCCTCGCACCCTTGGTTCAAACACAGGCACGGCCTCTGTCTGGCTGTGCGGTCGCAGGCAAATCCCCCGGCCCTCCTGGGTGATGCACATGCTGCTACTCTCAGCCCTCCCTCAACCAGATCCTCAGCTTCTCCCTGCGTTGTGAGGAGCAGCACGGTGTGGGTAAGATGCTGGGTTCTGGCCTCGAAGGACATCCGTTTCCCTGAACTTAAGTGTCAAGTTCAATCCCCGGCATCCCATATCATCCCCCGAGCACCGCCAGGACTGATTCCTGAGTGTGGAGTCAGGAGTAACCCCTGAGCATCGCTGCGTGTGACCCAAAAAGAAAAAAATATATATTGTTTGGGGCCGGAGCGATAGTCCAGCGGGGAGGGCGTTTGCCTCACATTCAGCCAACTCGGGTTTGATCCCCGGCATCCCATAGGATCCCCCAAGCACTGCCAGGAGTAATTCCTGAGTGCATGAACCAGGAGCAACCCCTGAGCTGTGTGTGAATTTGGTCCTGGAGGTTGAGAGGTGAAGCCTGGAGGGGGTTAAGCCGCTCTAAGTCTCCTTACTCTTCTGAATTCAATTGTTACTAAGAGTATCTCCAGCAGCACTGTCACTGTCACTGTCACTGTCACTGTTGCTCATCGATTTGCCCGAGCAGGCACCAGTAACGTCTCCATGGTGAGACTTGTTGTGACTGTTTTTGGCATATCGAATACACCACGGGGAGCTTGCCAGGCTCTGCCGTGCAGGCGGGATACTCTCGGTAGCTTGCCGGGCTCTCCAAGAGGGGCGGAGGAATCGAACCCGGGTCGGCTGCGTGCAAGGCAAACGCCCTACCCTCTGTGCTATCGCTCCGGCCTCTCCAGCATCATTAGGCATTATCAGGCTTGCTTCTTTTTCAGAGGGGGCCGGCGGTGGTGGTTTGGGCCCCACCCAGCTGTGCTACTCCCAGCTCTGTGCTCAGGGGTCCCTCCTGGTGCTCAAGGGACCATATACAGGATTGAATCCTGCCAACTCCACAAGGCAGGGTTGGTGTCAGGCAAACAGTTTAACCCCTCTGCTACCTCTCTTACTTCTCTCTGAGAGTTGGGACCAGCACCTGCAGTCCCAGTGGGTGAAAGCTTCCTAAACGGAACCACTGCCCTCACGAGGAGGTGAGAAGCATTTATTGAGATGCTATGCATAATTAGAGTTCCGAGCCCAGCTATCTTTACTGTGGGTTCATTCATCTTTTTCTCAGGCTCCTTAGAGGAAGAAAGATGCTTGAAGGCAGGAGAGCGATGGGAAGGGGACACCGGGGAGTAAGAGGAAAAGAACCACGATAGTGTGGGAGGAAGCACGGGTCCTGCCTGGAGGAGGAGGCAGCCCTCACCACACTCGGCTCATGTTTTCCACCCGAACCTTTCCCTGTCCCCAGGTCACCCAGGGGATGCGGCTAAAGCCCTGCCAGGCTGCGGCCAGACCCAGGCAAGGCTGCACGGGCCGTGGTCTCGGCGTAGGGGTCTGCATGCTCACCAAGGCCGGAGGGAATGGAAGTTCCCTGGGCTTCTGCCAGGTGCAGGCAGCTGTCCTGGACCCCCGGGGTGGGGGAGCAGCTGTCCTGAACTCTGGGGGCAGGGGGCAGCATTGTGAGCTGACCCAGACAGCCGGACAGTGGACGATAGACTGGGGGGTCGACACCGGGGCCAGGCACCAGGCCAGTGGAATTTCATCTCATGTACAATGGCATGTCTTTTTTTTAAAAAAATTTTAAATTTTTTAAATTTTATAAGTTAGTTCACAATATTTGATTCCATTTAATATTCAGACACTGATCCCACTGCCATGACACCTTCCCACCACCAAATTCAGGATGTTTCCATCCCAAGTCCCAGGCCTTGTCCCAAAACACAACCGAAATAATATATTGCGTACTGTCTGTTATAAAGAACTGCTGAACATGCTTGCAAGAAAAAAGTATTCCTAGAGGAAACAGTGTGAAGATTGTTGTTTTGGCAGGAACCATTAGGACATTCTATTGGAGATCACTCACATGTTGTTAACGTTTGGGAGATGTGAGCTTTGGTATATATATATATATCTGAAAATATGTATCTATATCTATATACATATATAGATATATCCCGTTGCTCATCAATTTGCTCGAGCGGACACCAGTAACGTCTCCATTGTGACACTTGTTGTTACTATGTTTGGCATATCAAATATGCCACGGGGAGCTTGCCAGGCTCTGCCGTGCGGGTGGGATACTCTCGGTATCGCTGGGCTCTCCGAGAGGGGCAGAGGAATCGAACAGGGGTCATCCACGTGAAAAGCAAATGCCCTACTGCTGTGCTAACGCTCCAGCCCATGCATATATACATGTATTTCCCTCTATGAC